>NC_081158.1:35241108-35278608 GCF_012432095.1 Onychostoma macrolepis
TCAGCAAACAGCAAAACAATACACTAACTGCATCATTTATTCATGCTGCAATGCATGCTGGGAACTCACAAAGCCTTAACATTTTAACAATATGAAATTCTTTAAACTATGTTCGACAACATTTGGGGTAACTGTGTTGGTCTGACAAGGGTTTTTATGTAGTTTCAAGAAAATAGCATTTTTTAGTATTTGAGACTGTTAAACGGGAAAATGTGCAGTTCTGCTTTTACAGCTGAACACATGAGCAACATAAAGCCTCATCTGCAGCTCTGCCGTACAGATACGAGACGGGACGATCTGTTTCTCTCTCAGCGGGGCGTCTGGTGTGAAAGACACTGTAAAAACAGAGGCGTAAGTGAGCCGATGCTCTACAGAGCCATCCATCTTCTGCCGCAGCTCCAGAGGAGAAACACAGAGAATGGAAACGACAGAAGCCCAGCCAAAGACGTGACGTCCAGCGCATTAAACCAGAGCTGAGCGCTCAACGACTAAAGCAGCTGTGGATCATCTCTGTCCTGCTGGAAGACCACAGACGGACCGACACAAACGTGTGTGGAAACCAGTGAGAAACATGACCACAATTACACCCAACAACAGAGACTCGCTGGACTCAGTCACTTAAACCACGGCATCATGCTTCACGAATCAAGCATCAGTCGCACGCTTCAGATGAATCATTCTGGATCTTGATTCAAGATTTCATTTGTTCATTTGGAGATCCAGTAAAAAAAAAAAAAAAAAAATTATTCATTTAGGGGAAATATTTTAAATTCTGTATATTTCAGTGCTATTATTGTTAATTAAAACTAAACTATTAAAACTCTATTATGGTAACTGAAATAAAGATATATAAAACTTATTTTATAGATAGATAGATAAAATAAATGTTATTTATAAATATTAAATAAAAAATGAAACTTACATTGTTGACTTTGCAAATAACTCAAATAAAATAAGTTTAAAGAACAAAAATAAATAGCAAAATAATAATAAAAATGACAAAAGCATATATATATATATATATATACACATACACATTATGTACAGTGGTGCAAAAAAGTATTTAGTCAGTCACCAGTTGTGCAAGTTCTCCCACTTAAAAAGATGAGAGAGGCCTGTAATTTTCATCAGAGGTATACCTCAACTATGAGAGACAAAATGAGAAAAAAAATCCAGAAAATCACATTGTAGGATTTTTAAAGAATTTATTTGCAAATTATGGTGGAAAATAAGTATTTGGTCAATAACAAAATTATATACCCTTTGTTGGCAATGACAGAGGTCAAACGTTTTCTGTAAGTCTTCACAAGGTTTTCACACACTGTTGCTGGTATTTTGGCCCATTCCTCCGTGCAGATCTCCTCTAGAGCAGTAATGTTTTGGGGCTGTCGCTGGGCAACAGCGGGTTGAGATCTGGACACTGGCTCGGCCACTCCAGGACCTTGAAATGCTTCTTCACGAAGCCACTCCTTCGTTGCGGGCGGTGTGTTTGGGATCATTGTCATGCTGAAAGACCCAGCCACGTTTCATCTTCAATGCCCTTGCTGATGGAAGGAGGTTTTCACTCAAAATCTCACGATACATGGCCCCATTCATTCTTTCATTTACACGGATCAGTCGTCCTGGTCCCTTTGCAGAAAAACAGCCCCAAAGCATGATGTTTCCACCCCATGCTTCACAGTAGGTATGTTGTTCTTTGGATGCAACTCAGCATTCTTTGAGTTTTTACCAAAAGTTCTATTTTGGTTTCATCTGACCATATGACATTCTCCCAATCCTCTTCTGGATCATCCAAATGCTCTCTAGCAAACTTCAGACGGGCCGGACATGTACTGGCTTAAGCAGGGGACACGCCTGGCACTGCAGGATTTGAGTCCCTGGCGGCGCAGTGTGTTACTGATGGTAGCCTTTGTTACTTTGGTCCCAGCTCTCTGCAGGTCATTCACTAGGTCCCCGTGTGGTTCTGGGATTTTGCTCACAGTTCTTGTGATCATTTTGACCCCACGGGTGAGATCTTGCGTGGAGCCCCAGATCGAGGGAGATTATCAGTGGTCTTGTATGTCTTCCATTTTCTAATAATTGCTCCCACAGTTGATTTCTTCACACCAAGCTGCTTACCTATTGCAGATTCAGTCTTCCCAGCCTGGTGCAGGTCTACAATTGTGTTTCTGGTGTCCTTTGACAGCTCTTTGGTCTTGGCCATGGTGGAGTTTGGAGTTGGACTGTTTGAGGTTGTGGACAGGTGTCTTTTATACTGATAACGAGTTCAAACAGATGCCATTAATACAGGTAACGAGTGGAGGACAGAGGAGCCTCTTAAAGAAGAAGTTACAGGTCTGTGAGAGCCAGAAATCTTGCTTGTTTGTAGGTGACCAAATACTTATTTTACCGAGGAATTTACCAATTAATTCTTTAAAAATCCTACAATGTGATTTTCTGGATTTTTTTCCCTCATTTTGTCTCTCATAGTTGAGGTATACCTATGATGAAAATTACAGGCCTCTCATCTTTTTAAGTGGGAGAACTTGCACAATTGGTGGCTGACTAAATACTTTTTTGCCCCACTGTATACATATACAGTACATTGTGTGTGTATGTGTTAATATTGTTAACTTTAAAATGGTTTTATAATGTGTCTATAAAGCTGAAATAAAATATAAATATTGAATAAATTTTTTTTTATAAAATCATCTTAATTAAAATAAATTAATCTTAACTTAAATTAGTAAAATGACAAACTAAAACTAAATAAAAATACACTTTAAAGGAAAATTGAAAAATAAAAAAAATCTAATAAAAAACGACAAACACATTACAACATTACTAAAACATAAACTACATTAAAATGAAAATATAAAAAAATCAAACTCAGAATATTGATAAAAATTATAATAGTATGTAAATAATAACTGTACTCTAACTATATATATAAAAAAATGAATAATGATTCAATTACAATAAATTCTTCCTTTGAAACACTGTAAAAAAAAATACCTTTTTAAGTTGTAACTAAGTAAAACAAAGCTTACTGGAGTACGTTTTACTATTTCAGGTTTTCTACTTCAGAATGTCATGTTTAATTCAATGTGTAACTTGCTGTTTCTTTGTAATCATTTGCGAAATTTACTAGCCATGTGAAAACCATTTTTTTTTTCAGTGTAACTGTAATAATTAAAAGATAGTTCATCAGTCCATCAGCTCTTGAGGAGGAGGAGCCTGCAGGAACAGCATCAGTGGAGCAAAGCATTCTGGGAGATTCAGAGAGTCTACAGTGAACCTCCAGACTGACGCCGCACATGATTATTCCTGGATCCATCGACATACACATGATCCAGCACGTATAAGAGACTTTACATGATTAAAAACAGAAGGGGATTTCACAGTGATGACAAAGAAAAGCATTCTGGGTCCTGAAACACCAAAATACCAATAAAAATTCCAAACAGATTATTCAACAGAGCACAACAGACAGTTAGGGAAATTAGTTTTAAATTGTAACTTATAAACCATTAAAGACAGACCTGTTGTGAACACAGAAGTTGTTAACTGATAGTATTTGCGTTTGTTGAACCCATCAGATTTATTTTTAATTATGTTTAACAGCGTGATTTCTGGTGAAAACTACATTACCCATGATGCCGTGCGGAAATTCCACCAATCAGAGAGTGGCGGCACGAGCCCCGCCCACTCGAGTAAGCACTCGCTACGCTCCAAAAAAAAATTTTTTTTTAATTAAATACTTGTATATAATAGCGTATTTTGCTATAAAATTAAAATATGTTATTTCAATAAATGTAACCACTTCAAATTCGCAATGTATCACGGGATTGTAGTTCTTTTCCTTCATTGATTTTCAAATACTTCTTTGCTTCAAATCAGAGTTTGTAACGTTGTGATTCTCCTCGAAGCTTGTTGGTTTGGTTCATGACTTATAATGCTTTTAACAAAGACTTTTTAAAATCCCAATGGGAAAAAAGAATGGGAAAAGGATAAGGTTTAATAAGCTCAATGACGCCACCTGGAGGCAATGAAAATATTCAACACCAGAATCATAAACAATGCGTGTCTCATGATTTAAACAGTGGAGAGTGTATGAATATATCTTTATATGAAGAAGGATATCTAAGTATCCACATATGTATGTACGACTCATGTTAAGCGATATACAGTGGTGGCCAAAATTATTAGAACCCTATAGTATTTTCACCAGGCAGCTTTCTTGAAGCGTCTTGGAGACACAGTTCTTCTGGATTTAGTCTGTCTCAGTTTGTTCTGTTTCTTCATGTTATTCCAGACAGACCGATGATGATCAGATCAGATCTCTGTGTTGAGATTATTACAATTAATGGGAAAATGAATGTTTGGAAATGTAAACTGATATTTCCTACAGACACACTACAGCAAAAGATAGAAATAACTGACTTAAAACCATTTTTTTTAGCTGCTGAAAGTTCTAATCATTTTGGCCTCCACTGTGTGTGTGTGTGTGTGTGTGTGTGTGTGTGTGTGTGTGTGTGTGTGTGTGTGTGTGTGTGAAATATTATTTTTATAATAATAAAAAAAAAAAAGTTAAGTGAACTTGACAATTCACTTAACTTATTTTTTTTTAATTATAATTTACTTTAAAATTTTAAGGCAATGGGTTTCCTCAATTTTTTTTAAGTTAAGTCAACTTATCACTTTTTACAGTGTATATATATATATAGCAAACCTCAACATTGTTCAGCTCTAATCTGCTAAAAGGCATGAAGATATTATAAACATCAGCATCATGATTTCTGTAAAGCTGCTTTAAAGCGACATATAAATAAATTTGGCTTGAATATTGACAATAAATTGAGGGCAGATCAGGATTCTGTGTCAGAATATAGAGAAGAGCCTGTTCTGAGACCTTTAACTCATTCACAGGTAAACAGATCCTGGAATTATGTGCTCAGATTGGGTTTTGGTTCGCCATTAGTGGTGAATATTTGAACGTATAGTCCATAACTGAATATTTATGCAGCAGTGTGTGTTTGGATGTCTAATTTGAGCACAAGATCCAACCGCAGTCAATGCTTCTCAGCACAGCAGCTAACAGAACAATTACATGAATGATGCATAAATAACATTCTTGTGCTAACGTTTTGAGCACATTTAAAAATCAGGTAACTTATTGAACAAATGTTTTATTATTTAATCATTCATAACTCTGGATTCTTATTGGGTTACTGTAAATGCACAATTAGTTATTGCTTGTATGTTATGGATAATAAATAACAAATAATCCACACTCCATCAGACATCATTCATCTGATGCACACTGCTGAGAAAATGTACCAAACAGGAATAATATTAAAACACACAGATGCAGTTTAACCTAGTGACACACTGCCCTCAGGTGGCTGCAGACTTATTAACTATTTATGAAATAACCAAAGGCAAAAACATTTCCATCTTTCTGTTAGTGGTGGGAAGACTCGATAATTGAATCTCGTTACAGCAATATTCCATATCGTTAAATTACAATATATCGTTTTTGAACATAAACCTATTTTGAACATGAAATCACTATAATGCATTTTGAGTCCTGTGTCATTTTGTTCATTTGTCACGTGACTGAAGCAAAATGAAAAAATAAAATAAAAAATAAAATGTATATATAAACTGTATATGCAGGGCTCATATTGAGGGGGGATTGTGGGGATGGTTGAAAAAAATGAAAAAAGCATCCCCTCTGTAAAACCCCCATCCACTTTAGATTAATAATGTGTATTAGCTATGTAAAACTTAGCTATCATGCAAATGAAATGTTAAAATTCTCTACATATGATAATTCACGAACTTAATAATTGAGCCAATCAGAACTCGGTAACGTTACTGTAACAATTCATTTTTCGCGCAAAATGATTCAAGCGCAACTTTTAAGTTCTTTAAAAAGAAGACAGCTGCAGGTATGATTTTTCCTTGATTAGAATTTAAAGATATTCCCCTGACATGTGATTGTGCTGTATGTGTAAGGGATGAGGAGAGCTGATATATTATCCAGTCATGGACTTTGCAAAAACCAAACAAAAACACTACTTGAGAGTCCAAAAGCATTCACTGCGTGATGAAGCCTATTAGAATGCAGTTAAAATGCCCTTATAATTTAATCAATGAAAGAAAGAAAAAATACCCATGTATTTTATTTATTTATTTATTTTTATATTCATTGCATAAGCCATGTACTTTTCTAAATATCAGCACATGTGCGAGCACAAATGAGCTATTAATTTTCTACAACAGTGCAGAGCAACACCGTGTTTTGTTCCTTGAATGAATCAGTTTTTGAACGAATCGAGTGAGTCAGTGATTCAGCGGTCCATTCAGACTTAATTAGGCGCGTTCGACTTGAAGCGGCGCTGCGCAGAAGGGTCGGTGTCAGCTCGCTCATCGCTCTCGCGGTCCTCTGATGTCACACAGTGATCATTCTGCGCAGCGCCGCTTCAAGTCGAACCGAACGCGCCTACTGTTTCGTTTCAATAAATCATTTGTTAAAACAAGGAATTGCTGCCACCTACTGGCGATTTTATTATCATCATTATTTATCCATGACGGGCCTAAACCAGCCAAGTGCTTCATATTGCATCAGGACAACGACCCAAAACACCCTGCCAGTTCAGTCAAGGAGTTTATCAGGGCAAAGAAATGGAAAGTCTTAGATTGCTCAAGTCAATCTCCAGATTTAAATCCGACTGAACATTAATTTCACCAGCTGAAGAGGAGAGTAAAGGCAGAAACTCCCCAAAAGGCTTAAAAAACATACTAAATTTGAAAATCTAAAAATGCCTGTAGTCTCCTGTGGTTTATGAGGACACTGCCTATGTCCCCGTAAAACAAAAGGCTTAAAAAACATACTAAATGGTGTTTTTTTTTAATCTAAAAATGCCTGTAGTCTCCTGTAAGGGGTAGGTTTAGGTGTATAGTTGGTGTAGGACAATAGCACATACAGTAAGTACAGTATAAAACCATTACGCCTATGGAGAGTCCCCACAAGGATAGCAAACCAGACATGAGTGATTGTTTGTGTGTGTGAGTGTGTGTGTGTGTGTGTGTGTGTGTGCGTGCGTGCGTATGTGTGTATATGTGTGTATATATATATATATATACACACACACACACACACACACACACATTACAACATAAGACATGGAACATCCGAATATATATACGTGTATATATATATATACATACATGTGTGTGTGTGCGTGTGTATATGTGTGTGTGTAATTTTATTTTTAATTTATATATGTATATACACACACACACACACACACACACATATATATATATTCGGATGTTCCATGTCTTATGTTGTAATGTATGTGTGTGTGTGTGTGTGTGTATATATATATATATATATACATATATAAATGAAAAATAAAATTACACACACACACACACACACACATATACGCACGCACACACACACACATGTATATATATATATATATATATATATATATATATATATATTCGGATGTTCATGTCTTATGTTTTACAATCTGAAAGAAAAAAAAAAAGATTAGTGTAATTGTATTGTCTTTTATCGGATTTTCAGAGTGGTTATTTGGCAGAAGAATTAGTTTCTCCCTGCTGATTGTTTTAGCACAATAAGCCCCGGTAAGAGTTTTAAAAGAGGCGCATTCCTGACGCCGTCCGGGGCCAAGATTTGTGTGACTGGAATAATAAACAAGAGTTGAGCTCGTGCGCTCTCGTACAGGATAAATATGACGTTGTGACGACGTTGCTGACTTTCTTTTGTTTATTTGCTTTTGACGTTGCAGACGGTTACCTTCCCGGATATGAACCTAATTAATATTCATCGCGCCCACTAAGCGACACGCCTGCCTCGTAGCCAATCAGAGAGCGTCCACTGGCTGCGCGTTACGCCGCGTCATTGATATTCATGAGCCAAGCCCCCGCCAAAACGCGCGTGACGTCACCGCCGCCGTCCGCAGAGCGACTGATTCAAACGCGCGTGCGGAGCGTCTTTCTGCAGCAGCGACTGAAGGTCAGAGAGACAGACAGCACTGATAACCGGACCTGAAGGTAAACGGCCTTTTAAAATCATAGCGGTATCATGATGATGTGTTTTTGCTGCTGGGACGGTCCCATTATTATCACACGGAAATGTCAACATTCTGCCTGTGCATCATCATGTGCCGATTGCATATCTAGATATTCGCGTTTAATGCTGCAGAATAAAATAAGGTGATGCATATGAATGAATCTTGACCGGTTGCATCCGGTCTGAGTCCGCATCATCTCAGCATCCCGCGCGCCGAGAGACGGAGCAGAACCGCATAGAGTACCGCTGCTATATTTATCCGGGCTTTGATGCTGTAAGCGGGTTTGGCTGATCTGGGTCACCTCAGCTGCTGGACTTGCATTATTACAGCGGGTCACGTGACGGATGGCTCTATCTGATGAGATCCAGCATGACATCTTCATTACAGGATATAGTCATATAACACAGTGTTATCTGTTAGAGATGCATCTGAGTCACGTCTGTTTGGCTGTAATTACCCAGCAGCCAACAGGGAACCTGCTCACAACATTCACTAGTGTCTGCTTTTATTTATAAATGTTAGGACAAAACATTCTGATATGTGACCCTGGACCTCAAAACCAGTCATAAGGGTCAGTTTTTGAAATTGAGATTTATACATCATCTGAAAGCTGAATAAATAAGTTTGTTAGGATCGGACAACTATTTGAAAAATTGAATCTGAGGGTGCAAAAAAATTTAAATATTGAGAAAATCACCTTTAAAGTTGTTCAAATGAAGTTTTTAGCAATGCATATTACTAATCAAAAATGAAGTTTTGATATATTTACGGTAGGAAATTTACTAGATATCTTCATGGAACATGATCTTAATATCCTAATGATTTTTGGCATAAAAGAAAAATGTATAATTTTGACCCATATAATGTATTGTTGGCTATTGCTACAATTATAGCTGTGCTGCTTATGACTGCTTTTGTGCTGCAGGGACACACATGAAAACATTATGAGATCAACATTCTCAAAACATCCTCAAAACATGACATTTTAATGTTTTAAAAACAATGTTTTTATAACCTATATGTGTTGCAGCTAGGAAACATTGCCAGAAGGTTCTCTCAAAATTACAAACAAACGTTCCTCCAGTAACATTAACAATAGAACGCTCACAGTTATCTGTGAAGTTAAAATATTAGCGCAAAAACATTATTCATAGAACGTTTTAGTTGGATGTTCATCTGATTTTTTTTAAATGTTACTTTGGTAACACTTTATTTTAAGGTGTCCTTGCTACACATGCACTTACTATTATAATAACAATTAATTATGCATAATTACATGCAAGTAACCCAAAGCCAAACCCTAATCCTAACCATACACATGTAGTTTATTATTAGTAATTAATATTACTCAGTACGTAAATGTATGTTAATTACACTGTAACAAGGACACCTTAAAATAAAGTGTAACTGTTACTTCTTCAAAACATTCAAAAGTAACGTTTCCATAACACGAAATGATCAAACGGAATTTTCTTTTAACGTTTTTAGAACATTCAAAAAACTGAGAACGTTCAGAAGTAACGTTTTCAGAACGTAATGGGAACGTTAGCACAACGTTCTCACAGCGTGTTTTTGTTCACTGTACATTAGCAGACAGAAACAGTGTCTCAATCCACCCAAAAACCCCTGCTTTCTTTGTGTTGTGCTGATGAGAAGAATCCAAGACTGCTGAAGTTCAAACATCACGCTGTGCATTAAAGGAGACGCCCATCCTCAATATTTCAGGGCTTCGTATGGTTAAGTACATCGTTTATGAAGGCATTTAGGTTTCACTAAGCAGAAACGACTCGTTAATCTCTGAACATGCTGGAAAACACATGATTCAGTTTATGGAAGGTGCCTGCTATTATTTCCATTGAGGAAAGTGATGACAAACGTCTCAGAACCCGACACACACCTACATCACGCTATTATTATCATCAGTCTGCAACAGACTTGTTTTCCAGTAAAACATAGTCATTAGTTACATATATTCATATGTATTTTTCTCGCTTTAAGCTTGAATGAATGCAGTTTTTGAGCAAATATGGGTCATTTAGGACCAGTAGGTGAAAGGTCACAATTATGACTATGACAGAAACATTAACCCTGTAAATCTGAAATTGCAAATAATCAACACAAGTATGTAATTTCTGAAATTATAGAAGCTTTAAATGTACTAAATATAAAGATGGCTCTTTTATGGCTCATGTAGTGTGATTTGGTGCAGATGCTGATATTTATTATATGATGTAAATCAATGAGATCTTTATAACAGTACAGCAGATGCTGACATATAATATTAGTAGATTTAAATATTAGTCATCACTATATCGCCAATAATATGTATCAACTAGATGAGATTGATCCAAATGCTGATTGAGAGATGAAGAAATAAACGCTCCTCAAAAGATCCCGATGATCAGATTTGAGTCGCACTGATTTTACTAAAAAAATGATTGATGGAGAATCAAGTAAAGCTGAGCTGCTTCAGTCCAGCAAGTGTTCATCTGGAAATATCTTACTGAAGTTATTCTGACCTTTACTTGATCAAAATCAGTCGAGATTTGACACGAGAAGCAGCAGCTGAAGCTGGACGCTTGTACAATTACACTAAAAGAGCTTTTACTGGATAAAAAACTCCAAACTATCAATCAGACGACAGAAGACATGCAGTAGATCGAGTGCAACAGGAAAGTTTTGATCATGTTTCATGTATCAGATCTGATACAGTAGCTGAGTTATTGTCCAGACTATAAGTTTCCAGTGGCGTCTCTCCGTATCTGCTCGTTCTTTCAAAGAGAAGCCGGTCTGTGTACGTGTGTGCATTATGTACATTTCTGTTATGATATCTCAGATGCTTCTGAAGTTAAATATCAAACAGAGGTGGAGACGTATGATTAGTGACCTCCCGCAGCGCTCTCTGACGCTATTGTTTCTCTGAAGTCTCTTTCTATGGGTGGGAAACTCTAGAGCTTGTTTTTGAACTTCAGGTTTCTTGGCCTTCAAACACACACAGACCTTCAAAGTGAGCTGAGAATCAGCCAGCAGGTCTTTCCTCTGATTCAAACCTGCTTTAAACAGCATATGTTGAGTTGATGTTAAGTCAACGCACCGATGAATAAATATTGTTGAAGATCAGAGGCGTTTAGGTCTTGCGCTGATGTAATCTACTGCTTACGAGTTTGATGAATTTAGTTCACAGCTGGAGCTCGGATGCTGTTTGTGCTGCTTTAACCAGCGCTGGGTTTGACCTTTTACCTACAATCAAAAAAATCAGTTGTTTTCACTTAAAAATTGCTAGTAAATTTGACAAACGCCACGTAACACGTTGAATTAAATGTTACATTTTGAAAAACTGAAATGGTGTAGTCCAATAATTTTTTTTTTACACTGTAGTATAAATTCTTAGAATAAGGAACACCTTTTCGTCTGTTTTTTTATATTATACACATTTATTTTATTTAAAAGACAAACATAACAGGGAATGTTCTCAGAACGTTTTGAACAAACGTTCTTCCAGTAACATTAATGGAATGTTCGTTCAAAGATATCGCGTCTTTAATAATAATTGTACGTTTTTTTTCTAACGTTTTTTAAATGTTACTACTTCAGAGAACACTGAATGATAACGTTCCCATAACGCTTCAACACGATCAAACGCAATGTTCCCGTAACATTCGTATAACCAAGAAAAAACGTTTTTTTTTTAACTTTTAGAGAACATTCAGAAACAAAGGTTTAACTGATAATTAACTGAAACTAAAATTCGAACTAAAATTAAAAACACAATTGTTTTTATTTCAGCTAGTTGCCAAGGCAACATTTCTCATTTAAATTGAGTTATAAATAAATAAATCAAATTAATCTAAACTTTATAGAGATACATACAATAAAAACTACTAAAAATGGCAGAAACGCAACAGAATAAAAATAACGAAATAGTAATAAAAAATTTATAAAAATTAAGATTTAAATAAAATGGAAAATAAAAAATGCTTTAAGTTATTAATAAAAACTATAACAGTATACTAAAATAACATGTTTCAGAAACTTAATAAGAATGCTAGCCAAAAGTTTTGCTAGCTCTGTTCACAGTCACACTGTGAAGAATTAATGGCAGTGAAGTGAAGAAACTCTGCAGTGTTTAAGACGTGATCCGGACTGACTGAATTCTGGGAGTTTTCCAGCGGTTTCGCATGACCCTGAATGTCCTCGGCACAGTCTGTGAGTTTGGAAATATCAAACCAGGACAGACTGAGACCTTGAAAACAGGCTGAGACACGCAGTCGATCAGCTGCGTCAGGTCTGATTTATTCTTATAAAGCGATTTTCACAATGCATGGAATATGATTGTGTCTGAATAGTGTTTTAGACCGCACAGAAGAGCTCCCTGAGATCACATGTGTGTTCATTTGTAATTGTTCAGCATTAATGGAGGTCTTTGTGATGTGAACTGTAAAGAAATCATGGCCTAAAGATGAGGAAGGCATCTCATTAAATATTCATGAGACAGCACTCACCGCTTCAAACCACACCGCGACCTTCAAGCTGAAGGAGAATGCAGACCTCAAACCTCTTATAACGTCTCATTGTGTCTCATTTAGTGAGCTCAAGTCCCCAGGTAACAGCGTCACCTGGGTCTCTACCGTCAGCCAATCACATCGCGGAAAAAAACAATAAAAAACGGTAATTGCAATTTTACACTTTTTGCGATTCTGAGAAAAAAAGTCTAATTTTGTATAATTATCTGTATAAAACGTATAATTCTGAGTTTTTTCTCTGAATGTTGAGTTTAAATCTCACAATTCTGAGTTTTTTCTCTGAATGTTGAGTTTAAATCTTGCAATTCTAAATTTTTCTCTGAATTTTGATTTGAAATCTCGCAATTCTGAGTTTTTTCTCTGAATTTTGATTTGAAATCTCGCAATTCTGAGTTTTTTCTCTGAATTTTGATTTGAAATCTCGCAATTTTGAGTTTTTTCTCTGAATTTTGATTTGAAATCTCGCAATTCTGAGTTTTTTCTCTGAATTTTGAGTTGAAATCTTGCAAATCTGAGTTTTTTCTTTGAATTTCGAGTTTAAATTTCACAATTCTGACTTAGAATTCTTTGTTTCTGCCATGAAAAAAAGAAATAAAAAAAGTTCATTGCGACCTTCTATCCCACAATTCTGACTTTTTTGTTTCAATTATGACTTTATATCTCACAATTCTGACATTTCTTCCATTCTTTACTGTGGATGAGTTTTGTTCTGGCATGTGTTTGCTGTAGTCACAACATGAACAATGTCACATAGAAGCACATTGTTTGGTACTTTGAAATATAAGTAAAATAATTGATGTCAGCATGCGGCGATATCATTTACAATAACTTTGCAGGAAGGTTATTTGGATTTGAAGAGTGCAGCTAAAAACAAAGGCTTATTTTACACAGGGCTTTAGTTCTGGGGTGTTAACATCACATGAGCGCTGTGTGTGTGTGTGTGTGTGTGTGTGTGTGTGTGAGTCTCTGACACATTTGGCTTCAGAACAGAAATATCACATGATAAGAATCACTCGAGTTTTGTTTGGTTTGTAAACAATGACTTAGTTACGTGTGTAGCCCCGCCCACGTTTCCATGAACTCAAGCAGCAGGAGGCGGATCCCGAAGTGGACCGGAGGCGGGGCTTAGTTGCTCAGTGACTGACAGCTGTAAACACTGTTGCCGTGGCGATGACTTGTGTCATCTCAGTGACCCTGAGTGACCTTTAATCTCCTAAATCTCACACACACTGCGTGATCTGAAGGTCAAGATCTGGACAGAATCTTTTAATCTCTGGTTGTGTGTAAATGAAATGATGACATATATGAAAGAAAGAGCAGACCAATCACAATTCAGTATGCAAATATTTGCCAAAAGTGGATTATGAAGCTGTTAAAAAGACACTGCACACCTCAGACTGAGTCTAGATGTTATGGCTTGTTTCTGCCATGGGATTAAAAAATTTTTTTTTGACTTTTTTGTGCATTTCTGAGTTTATATCTCATAATTCTAACTTTCTTAAATTTAAATTTTTAAAAGCTTTTTTTCCAACATGAAATAAAAAAGGTAATTGTGAGTTTTTATCTCACTAGTCAGACTTTTTTTCTGACAATTTTATCTTTTTATCTCAGAATTCTGCATTTATATCTGACTTTATCATGATTCTGAGAATTTTCTCAGAATTGGGGGGGGGGGTCAGAATTAAAAAATATTTATATTTAGTATTCTATATAATATATATACAATTATATAATTGCACAGCTCAATATAAAGTTGGATATATAGATATATTTTGTATAAACTATCATTACACAGCTGCTCAATATATAAAATTGTAAATTTACAATTTACAATCAACGTTTTTGGCATACATACAGATAAGGTTATATATATATTGAAAAGCAAATCTCAAATACATGATTGTTTCAAAAATGTAACTAACAGCATAATACAAATAAATGTCCATTTTAGTGCAGTTGCTTCATTTGCCATAGAGTGTGTTTATGATGAAACCAAAGGCGTGAAAAGCATCTATTTTAGGTCCTGATCTCTCTTTATCTCTGTTTGGTTTTAATTAGTGCTCATTTCCAGGCTCGTTCCACCCAGAGATGCTATATCTGCTCTCTCTGTCTGCCCACCAGAGACTAAAAACAGTGTCATTTCTGCAGGATTACAGTAAAAACTACCTGTTATCAGACAGGTTTCCTGAACACTCCCTCTGGTCTCTCATTGGTCAGTCGGGCAGATAGTCCCGCCCCACACTCACATGATTGGTTGAATGTCACAGCTGTAAATCTCAGTCTAATTGCTGGTCTCCGTCTCTCCTGCAGTGATATCCAGGGCTCACGATGCCTCCACCTGTCGGACCCCCAGCCGTGCCGCCTCCAGACGGTGGGTGGGGCTGGGCTGTGGTGGGTGGGGCCTTCATCTCCATCGGATTCTCTTACGCCTTCCCAAAGGCCACCACCGTGTTCTTCAAAGACATCCAGAGGATCTTCAACGCCTCGTACAGTGAGGTGGCCTGGATCTCCTCCATCATGCTGGCTGTCATGTACGCAGGAGGTAAAACGTTTCCAAAGAGTTAAAGAAATTAATAGTGTTATCCATCAAGGACGTCAAAAGTCATTCATAATGTTCCAAAAGATTTCTATTTCAAATAAATGCTGTTCTTTTGAGCTTTCTATTCATCTGTGAATCCTGAAAAATAAAATGTGTCACGGTTTCCACAAAAATATGAATGTTTTCAACATTGATAATAATCGGCAAAATCGGCATATTAGAATGATTTCTGAAGATCATGTGACACTGAAGAAAATTCAGCTTTGATCACAGAAATAAATTACATTTGAACAGATATTCACATAGAAAACAGCTGTTTTAAATTGTAATAATATTTCACAATTTTTACTGTATTTTTTTTTATCAAATGACGTTTTTTGTAAAGGATTAATCTGTTTTGGCGTCACATAAAGGTCGTGTGGACAGACTCGACACGCTGTAGTTGATGTGATGTTCAGCAGCAGCACGACTGAGAAACCATTTCAATTCACTTCAAATGAAATTCATTACTGATTAATTAAATTACCCCTGCGTTTAACATTAAACCTCCTGGCATCATACGCCACGCAGCTCTCTCCTAAATTAAATCAGCATGTTTTATTATGAACAAGCATGAACATGCAGATCTGACCTAAACATGCTGGAGAACACACACACACACACACGCTCAGCTCTGCTTCTCATTTAGCATTGGAAATCATTAGTGAAAGCAAAACTCCCATGATGCATCTGCATTCTAAGACTTGAAGTAAAACATTCCATCTGAGAGAATGTCGTTTCTCTCGTCTTGCTCTGAAAACACTCTCGGCTCAAGATCAATGACTTTAATCCACTTTACCCTCGAGACACGTGAGTGTGTGTGTGTGTGTGTGTGTGTGTGTGTGTGTGTGTGTGTTCAGTCCTGTAAGCCACACCCCACTCACACACACACACACACAGAGAGAGAGAGAGAAAAATAAAGCGAGAAATACCGCACTTTTGTATTTGCATTTTTAAAGAAATTATTACTTTTATTCATTAAATGTGACAGTAAAGACATTTATAATGTTACAATTCCATTCAATACCATTCATCTTTGAATCCTGCTAAAAAAATGGATTTCTGAAGATCATGTGACACTGAAGACTGGACTAATGATGCTGAAAATACAGCTTTGATCACAGAAATAAATTACAGTTTAACAGATATTCACATAGAAAACAGCTGTTTTAAATTAGAATAATATTTCACAATTTTTACTGTATTTTTGATCAAATAAATGCAGGGTTTTTTTGTAAGGCTCATCTTACCAAACCCAAATGTTTGAATGTCGTGTGACTTTCAGCAAAAGAACAAAAGCATAATCATGTGTCCATCAAATATGTCCAATATGATTGTGTTTATGTGCTTTATTCTGTGTTTATGCCTGCATGTCTCTGTATCAGGGTGAAAAAGCACACTTTCACTGTTTTCACTGAATCACACACACACACACACACACACACACACACACACTATCAGATCTGTCTGTCTGCAGTGCTTCAGTTCAGGGCTGTGACACTGTGTGTGTTTTCACGCTGAGGATCATGGGAAGGCTGAGTGACCACATGTTAATGAGATCTGCCCTGCAGCTCAGAGGCCCGATACGCTTTATGAGCTAAATTAAGTGCCGATCTGACCTGATTTTAACCACAAACACACACCTGATGATCTACAACACTGATCTCTCACATAACAACTTCTGAAAGCTTATGACGCTAACAAAACAATTACCGAAGTAGTCTGTTTATTATTTAATCCTCAGAATAAAATCAGTTTCACACACACTTTCCTCTTCATGTGACTTAGTGTTTTCTGATTAGGATGTTTAATCTATTAGCCGTGGAGTGTTTGTGTTGATCCAGGGTTATTATAGGTAACAACAACAACACAAAAAAAATCATTACATACATAAAATATTTTAAAAAAGAGAATTAAAAAAAAAAATTCAGCTAGTTGCCAAGGAAACATTTCTAATTTTAATTTAGTTTAACTCGATGTACTAAAATAACTAAAACTGGAAAAAAAAAACAATTAGAGTATTTTACAAAACTAATAAAACCTACATAGACATGCTAAAAAAAAACCTACTAAAAATGACAAAACAAAAATAAAATTACTAAAACAAACTAAAATGAAAAAGGAAACAAAATATACTGTAAAAATAAAAACTGATTCACAATATTAACAAAAACTATAATCATATCTCTGTGACAATAAAATCACATTGCGTTGATCACAGTGCTATTTTAGTAACATAAAGATATAATTTTTATTAATATTTTGAATTATTTTTTATTTTTGTTTGGTTTCAATTTTATTCATTTTTAGTTTATTTTACTGCATATTCAGTTTTAGTTATCGTTAGTGCTGCCATTAATAGCGATTAATCGCATCCAAAATAAAAGTTTTTGTTTACATAATATATGTGTGTGTACTGTGTATATTTATTTAGTATATATAAATACACACACATACAGTAAATATTTTGAAAATGTATTTACATGCATATATTTTATATTCTTATATTTTATATTATATATAAATATATTTAACATATAAACATTTTTCATGAATATATACAGTCATGGTCAAAAATATCGGCACCCTTAGTAAATATGATCAAAGGCGGCTGTGAAAATTAATCTGCATTGTTAATCCTTTTGATCTTTTATTAAAAAAATTCACAAAAATCTAACCTTTCATTGGATAATAATAATTTAAAATGGGGAAATATCATTATGAAATAAATGTTTTTCTCAAATACACGTTGGACACAATTATTGGCACCCCTAGAAATTATTAAAATATCTCTGAAGTATATTCATATTCACAGTTTTGAGCACTCCAGGGTGATTATGAACATGAAATTATCCAGCCATGGCTTCCTGTTTCACAGAAATATAAATAGGAGGGAAAATCACAATGAAAAACACCAAAGAATATATTTCTGATGTGCAGCAAAAGATAACTGAGCTTCACAAATTAGTGAAGTGGCTTTAAGAAAAGAGCTAGAGCCGTGAAAATTCCCATCTCCACCATCAGGGCAATAATTAAGAATTTACAATCAACATAAAATGTTGTGAAATTGCCTGGAAGAGGACGTGTGTCTATATCGTCCTAATGCACGGTGAGGAGGAGAGTTTGAGCAGCTAAAGACTCTCCGAGGACCACAGCTGGAGAATTGCTGAAAATAGTTGAGTCTCGGGGTCAGAAAACCTTCAAATAAATAGTCAAACAGCAGCTACATCAGCACGTGTTGTTTGGGAGGGTTTCAAGAAAAATTCTCCTCGCTCATCCAAAAACAAACTCCAGCATATTCAGTTATCAGACACGACTGGAGCTTCAAATGGGACTGGCTTCTATGCTCAGATGAAACTAAACAATCAGCTTTTTAGCAGCAAACACTCAAGATGGGTTTGGTGAACACAGGGATAAAAATATGAAATATACTGCTGTATTTTTGATGTTGTGGCCTATATTTCTGCTGGAGGTCCTGGACATCTTGTTTAGACGCATGGCATCATGGATTCTATCAAATACCAACAGATAAAAAATCAATAAGTGACTGACTCTGTTAGAAATCTTATAATGGGCCATGTTTGGATCTTCAACCGTACAATAATCCAAACACAAACCTCAAAAACAACACAAACATGGGTCACTGAGCACAAAACCAAGCTTCTGCTGGTCATTCCAGTCCTCTGACCTGAAAAAACATTTGTATTAATTATTTTTGTAACTGAAATAAAATACAGAAAACTTAAATATTTAAGCCAGCTATTTTGCTCACTAGTTTAAATCTTTTGCTAGTTGCCATTTAGTACCATTTAGATTAACTCGATGTACAACAATAATTAGTGCTGCCAAACGATTAATTAAAAGTTTTTGTTTACATAATATATGTGCGTATACTGTGTATATTTGTTATGTATATATACATACAAACACATGCATGTACAGTCATGGCCAAAAATATCGGCACCCTTGGTAAATATGATCACAGAAGGCTGTGAAAATTAATCTGCAGTGTTAATCCTGTAATAGCCCTGGTTGATCAGTAGGAAGCTGATTGTGTTTTTTTTAATTGGATTTCAGCTGCTGTTCTGTGTTTTAGGTCCCATCAGCAGTATTCTGGTGAACACATACGGCTGCCGTCCCATCATGATCTTGGGCGGCTTTCTGTGCGCCATCGGGATGATCAGCGCCTCCTTCTGCAACACCGTCATGCAGCTCTACATCTGCATCGGCGTCATCGGCGGTGAGTGTGACCACATGCATTTAACTACATCAGCTTGACCCACATTCAGTCTCCAAACTGCTTCAAATGCTGGTTAAACAGTTAAGTTCTTACAATTTTGGATCATGAATAACTTCACGAAGTAATTTCCAGGTCTGGAAAAGTTTGGGAAAAAGAAAGAGTATGAAAAAATATTTCCAGACTTTTGCCCCCATTAAGAATTTAATGAAAATAGGTTTATCATACAAGAAGTGTGTTTTCATGGGAACTGTTTATCTACATTCAGTCATTTATCAGACACTTTTATCCAAAGCGATTTACAAATGAGGACAATAGACACAATCAAAATCAACAAAAAAGCAACGATATGCAAGTGCATATTAAAATTATATAATAAATAAAAAGAAAACAGATAGAATAGAGCAAACTAGTGTTCAAGGCTTTTTTTTGCTTTTGTTAATTGCATAATAAATCAAATGAAAAGAAATCGATAGAATACAAAAAGATTAGAGAAGCTAGTGTTAGTGTTTTTTTTCTATTATTATAAAACAAGCAGTTAGTAAATGAATAGAGTGCAAGTCTAAAAGGGGCATGTTTTTTTTTTTTTTTCAGAATAGAATTAGAATAGAGAGTGTTAGAGTTAGGGTCAAATGAAGATGGAAGAGATGTGTTTTTAGCCAATTCTTGAAAGATTCAAATGTTATGATTATGTTTATGGATTATTATGATTATGTTTATGATGTTTCTTTAGTGATTGTCAAACACGACTGAATGAATTCAAGCTGCACTATTTCATTATGCAAAATGCAGGTTATAGGTATTTTGGGTTTCTTCTCACAATATTCTAGCACTTTATTACATAGCCTCAAGGCCCTTTGCAAAAATACAAATGTACAGACTTTTATGTGCACATGAGAAACCATTAAACTTAGCATATAGGACAACACACACTGAGCCACCGATTGTGCCATCAGCCCATTTAGCGGCCTCCACTGAGTGTGTGTAAGAGTAAGAGTTCATTATTGCTCATATTTTATATCTCTGACTTGCTACAATGGAGGTTTTATGTAAATTACAATGTTAATTTTGGCAAATGTAATGGAAGCCAATGTGGGTCAATTTGACGCCCAACACAAATGGTGTACCATTACTTGCAACCCAACAGGAGTTCATAATTTCTAATATTTTATAGATTTTATTACATTAAAAAAATTATCTTTAGTGTTCTTCGTAGAATTGATTTTTGGTGATTTGTATGGAAACCAATTGGGGTCAAAATGACGTCCAACACAAATGGCGTACGATTATTTTTAACACAATAAGAGCTCATTATTGATCATATTTTATATCTAATAAGCTACAATAAAGGTTTTATGTATAAATATGACTCTACAGTGTTCATTTTGGCAAATTTTATGGAAGCCAACGTGGGTCAATTTGACGCCCAACACAAACTAATATTTAGCACAATAAAAGTACACAGCTTCTCATATTTTATATTTTTTAGTCTCTCTCCAACGCGGGTCAATTTGACGCCCAACATAAATGGTGTACCATTATTTTCAACACAACAGGAGTTCATAATTTCTCATATTTTACATATTTTTTAGTCTCTAACAAGCTACAATAGAAGTTTTACATAAAAAAAAAATAGTGTCTTTAAATCTTTGGTTTATGGAAACCAACTGGGGTCAAAGTAACCCCCAACACAAATGATATACCATTATGGATGAATGCAACCATTTTTTGGATTCGGGAGTCAGCCAGTATCCCACAATGCCCTCTGCCATCTTGTTTCCTCTCACAGGCTTCGGTCTGGCCTTCAACCTCCAGCCGGCGCTTACGATGATCGGGAGGTACTTCTACAAGAAGCGTCCCATCGCTAACGGCTTTGCCATGGCTGGCAGTCCCGTGTTTCTCAGCACACTAGCGCCGCTCAACCAGTATCTGATCAATGAATACGGATGGAGGGGAAGCTTTCTGATCCTCGGCGGGCTCCTGCTCAACTGCTGCGTGGCCGGAGCGCTCATGAGGCCCCTAAGGGCCCCGCCGAACACGGCCAAAGCGCTGGAGGACAAACCCCCGACTGTTAAAGGTGACCTATTATGCCCCTTTTTACAAGATGTAAAATAAGTCTCTGATGTCCCCAGAGTATGTATGTGAAGTTTTAGCTCAAAATACCCCACAGATCATTTTTTATAGCTTGTTAAAGTTGCCACTTTTAGGGTATGGTCCCTTTAGGGTCCCTTTAAATGCAAATGAGCTATCGCAGCTTTTGCGTAATCGCGATTTCATTGCAATTTATCGTGCAGCCCTACATTATAGGCTGGTTGTTTAATGCGGCACTGAAATCGTAATCGCGATTAGGCAAAAGCTGCGATTATCATGAGCATCTTGTCAGCGAAGCACGGTTCTGTGATCAGTAGTAAATCTTCATCCGAAGGCCAGAGAAACTCCAAATACACCCTGCAGAAGAAATCCCTGTAGCGTTAGCTGAATAAACAGAAGATTGAACTGCTTTCATTGATTCAGTGTGACTAATAAACACATGACTACGACAATATAAGCCACATCATCTCACAGAAGGATTTATTTCAAACACTCGGCTGACGTTATGAAGTGAGTTTGGAGTAAAAACATGTTATTAAATGTGGTATTTTCACGTGCTTTCAGAAGGAGCAGCATTTACTCCACAGAGCCGTAGTTCACTGAGAAGCTACACAAACGGCTGTCATTATCGCGAACGATTTATTCGATTTCAGTCAGTGAACTACGTCTCCGTGTAGTAAACGCTGCTCCATCTGAAAGCACGTGATGGAGATTTACTACTGATTACAGAACCGGCTTTACTGACGAGATGATTATAAATGTGTCCCTGCAGCACAGAAGCAGTCATAAGCAGCACAGCTATATTTGTAGCAATAGCCAACAATACATTGTATGGATCAAAATTATAGATTTTTTTTTCTGCCAAAAATCATTAGGATATTAAGTAAAGATCATGTTCCATGAAGTTATTTTGTAAACTTCCTACCGTAAATATATCAAAGTGTAATTTTTGATTAGTAATATGCATTGCTAAGAACTTCATTTGAACAACTTTAAAGGTGATTTTCTTAATATTTAGATTTTTTTGCACCCTCAGATTCCAGATTTTCAAATAGTTGTATCTCAGCCAAATATTGTCCGATCCTAACAAACCATACATCAATGAAAAGATTATTTATTCAGCTTTCAGATGATGTAGAAATCTCAATTTCGAAAAATTGACACTTATGACTGGTTTTTTGGTCCAGGGTCACAAATGTGATTTTTGCATAATAGGTCCCCTGACGGAGAAGACCACGGCCTGGCAGATGGTCAATAGGTATCTGGATTTGTCGCTCTTCAAGCACCGCGGATTCCTCATCTACCTGTCGGGAAACGTCATCATGTTCTTGGGCTTCTTCGCGCCGATCGTCTTCCTCTCGTCGTACGCCAAAGACAACGGCGTGGACGAGTATCAGGCGGCCTTCCTGCTGTCCATCCTGGCTTTTGTGGACATGTTCGCTCGGCCGTCCATGGGCCTTCTGGCCAACTCGCGCTGGGTCCGGCCGCGGATCCAGTACTTCTTCAGCTTCGCCGTGCTGTATAACGGCGTGTGTCACCTGCTGTGTCCGCTGGTCGACAGCTACACCGGGATGGTGGTGTACGCCGTCTTCTTCGGCTTCGCCTTCGGGATGGTGAGCGCCGTCCTGTTCGAGACGCTGATGGACCTGGTGGGAGCGCAGCGCTTCTCCAGCGCCGTGGGGCTCACCACCATCGTGGAGTGCTGTCCGGTGCTCATCGGACCGCCGCTGGCAGGTAATAAAATAAGAGAAAACATTAATATATATATACTGTAAATATTAACTGAAAAACATAAAAATTTAAAATACTGAAAATTACTAAAATTAAAACTAAAATAAAAAAAAAAACATGTTCGGTGCTCATCGGACCGCCGCTGGCAGGTAATAAAATAAGAGAAAACATGAATATAAATATACTGTAAATATTAATTGAAAAACATAAAAAATGCTGAAAATTACTACAATTAAAACTGAAATAGAAAAAACATGTTCGGTGCTCATTGGACCGCCGCTGGCAGGTAATAAAATAAGAGAAAACATGAATATAAATATACTGTAAATATTAACTGAAAAACATAAAAATTGAAAAAACTGAAAATTACTCAAATTAAAACTAAAATAAAAAAAAACATGTTCGGTGCTCATCGGACCGCCGCTGGCAGGTAATAAAATAAGAGAAAACATTAATATAAATATACTGTAAATATTAACTGAAAAACATAAAAATTTAAAATACTGAAAATTACTAAAATTAAAACTAAAATAAAAAAAACATGTCCGTTGCTCATCGGACCGCCGCTGGCAGGTAATAAAATAAGAGAAAACATTCATATAAATATACTGTAAATATTAACTGAAAAACATAAAAATTTAAAATACTGAAAATTACTAAAATTAAAACTAAAATAAAAAAAACATGTTCGGTGCTCATCGGACCGCTGGCAGGTAATAAAATAAGAGAAAACATGAATATAAATATACTGTAAATATTAATTGAAAAACATAAAAATACTGAAAATTACTACAATTAAAACTGAAATAGAAAAACATGTTCGGTGCTCACTGGACCGCTGGCAGGTAATAAAATAAGAGAAAACATGAATATAAATATACTGTAAATATTAACTGAAAAACATACAAATTTAAAAACAGAAAATTACTAAAATTAAAACTAAAATTAAAAAAACATGTTCGGTGCTCATCGGATCACGCTGGCAGGTAATAAAATAAGAGAAAACATTAATATAAATATACTGTAAATATTAACTGAAAAACATAAAAATTTAAAATACTGAAAATTACTCAAATTAAAACTAAAATAAAAAAAAAACATGTTCGTTGCTCATCGGATCAGCCGCTGGCAGGTAATAAAATAAGAGAAAACATGAATATAAATATACTGTAAATATTAATTGAAAAACATAAAAAATACTGAAAATTACTACAATTAAAACTGAAATAGAAAAAACATGTTCGGTGCTCATTGGACCGCCGCTGGCAGGTAATAAAATAAGAGAAAACATGAATATAAATATACTGTAAATATTAACTGAAAAACATAAAAATTGAAAAAACTGAAAATTACTCAAATTAAAACTAAAATAAAAAAACATGTTCGGTGCTCATCGGACCGCCGCTGGCAGGTAATAAAATAAGAGAAAACATGAATATAAATATACTGTAAATATTAACTGAAAAACATAAAAATTGAAAATACTGAAAATTACTAAAATTAAAACTAAAATAAAAAAAAACATGTCCGTTGCTCATCGGACCGCCGCTGGCAGGTAATAAAATAAGAGAAAACATTCATATAAATATACTGTAAATATTAACTGAAAAACATAAAAATTTAAAATACTGAAAATTACTAAAATTAAAACTAAAATAAAAAAAACATGTTCGGTGCTCATCGGACCGCCGCTGGCAGGTAATAAAATAAGAGAAAACATGAATATAAATATACTGTAAATATTAATTGAAAAACATAAAAAATACTGAAAATTACTACAATTAAAACTGAAATAGAAAAAACATGTTCGGTGCTCACTGGACCGCCGCTGGCAGGTAATAAAATAAGAGAAAACATGAATATAAATATACTGTAAATATTAACTGAAAAACATACAAATTTAAAAAACAGAAAATTACTAAAATTAAAACTAAAATTAAAAAAAAACATGTTCGGTGCTCATCGGACCGCCGCTGGCAGGTAATAAAATAAGAGAAAACATTAATATAAATATACTGTAAATATTAACTGAAAAACATAAAAATTTAAAATACTGAAAATTACTCAAATTAAAACTAAAATAAAAAAAACATGTTCGGTGCTCATCGGATCGCTGGCAGGTAATAAAATAAGAGAAAACATGAATATAAATATACTGTAAATATTAATTGAAAAACATAAAAATACTGAAAATTACTACAATTAAAACTGAAATAGAAAAACATGTTCGGTGCTCATCGGACTGCCGCTGGCAGGTAATAAAATAAGAGAAAACATGAATATAAATATACTGTAAATATTAACTGAAAAACATAAAAATTGAAAAACAGAAAATTACTAAAATTAAAACTAAAATAAAAAAAACATGTTCGGTGCTCATCGGACTGCCGCTGGCAGGTAATAAAATAAGAGAAAACATTAATATAAATATACTGTAAATATTAACTGAAAAACATAAAAATTGAAAATACTGAAAATTACTAAAATTAAAACTAAAATAAAAAAAACATGTCCGTTGCTCATCGGACCGCCGCTGGCAGGTAATAAAATAAGAGAAAACATTCATATAAATATACTGTAAATATTAACTGAAAAACATAAAAATTTAAAATACTGAAAATTACTAAAATTAAAACTAAAATAAAAAAAACATGTTCGGTGCTCATCGGATCAGCCGCTGGCAGGTAATAAAATAAGAGAAAACATGAATATAAATATACTGTAAATATTAACTGAAAAACATAAAAATACTGAAAATTACTAAAATTAAAACTAAAATAGAAAAACATGTCCGTTGCTCATCGGACTGCCGCTGGCAGGTAATAAAATAAGAGAAAACATTAATATAAATATACTGTAAATATTAACTGAAAAACATAAAAATTGAAAATACTGAAAATTACTAAAATTAAAACTAAAATTAAAAAACATGTCCGTTGCTCATTGGACCGCTGGCAGGTAATAAAATAAGAGAAAACATTAATATAAATATACTGTAAATATTAATTGAAAAACATAAAAATACTGAAAATTACTACAATTAAAACTGAAATAGAAAAACATGTTCGGTGCTCATCGGACGCCGCTGGCAGGTAATAAAATAAGAGAAAACATTAATATAAATATACTGTAAATATTAACTGAAAAACATAAAAATGGAAAATACTGAAAATTACTAAAATTAAAACTAAAATTAAAAAAAACATGTCCGTTGCTCATCGGACTGCCGCTGGCAGGTAATAAAATAAGAGAAAACATGAATATAAATATACTGTAAATATTAATTGAAAAACATAAAAAATACTGAAAATTACTAAAATTAAAACTGAAATAGAAAAAACATGTTCGGTGCTCATTGGACCGCCGCTGGCAGGTAATAAAATAAGAGAAAACATGAATATAAATATACTGTAAATATTAATTGAAAAACATAAAAAATACTGAAAATTACTACAATTAAAACTGAAATAGAAAAAACATGTTCGGTGCTCATCGGACCGCCGCTGGCAGGTAATAAAATAAGAGAAAACATGAATATAAATATACTGTAAATATTAACTGAAAAACATAAAAATTGAAAATACAGAAAATTACTAAAATTAAAACTAAAATTAAAAAAACATGTTCGGTGCTCATCGGACCGCCGCTGGCAGGTAATAAAATAAGAGAAAACATTAATATAAATATACTGTAAATATTAACTGAAAAACATAAAAATTGAAAATACAGAAAATTACTAAAATTAAAACTAAAATAAAAAAAAACATGTCCGTTGCTCATCGGACCGCCGCTGGCAGGTAATAAAATAAGAGAAAACATGAATATAAATATACTGTAAATATTAATTGAAAAACATAAAAATACTGAAAATTACTAAAATTAAAACTAAAATAGAAAAACATGTCCGTTGCTCATCGGACCGCCGCTGGCAGGTAATAAAATAAGAGAAAACATGAATATAAATATACTGTAAATATTAATTGAAAAACATAAAAAATACTGAAAATTACTAAAATTAAAACTGAAATAGAAAAAACATGTTCGGTGCTCATCGGACCGCCGCTGGCAGGTAATAATATAAAATATAAAATTGAAATGAAAACTGGAAATATTAAAATAAAAGCTCATTTAAAATTAATAAAATAAATAATACTGAACCAAATAACAATGGTTCTGCATCTGTTTCTCAAATCTGTTTTGTTTACTAACTTCACTAAGTCTTAAAAACACTAAATGTCAGTGCTTCACATTTCTTTTATTGTCTTTCCCGCTTTGTTTTGATTTCTAAACTCTTTTGAACAGAATATTCCAGTCATGCATACACATATATGTGACCCTGCAGCACAAAAGCAGTCATAAGCAGCACAGGTATATTTGTAGCAATACATTGTATGGGTCAAAATTATCCATTTTTCTTTTATGCCAAAAATCATTAGGATATTAAGATCATGTTCCATGAAGATATTTTGTAAATTTTCTACCGTAAATATATCAAAACTTCATTTTTGATTAGTAATATGCATTGCTAAGAACTTCATTTGAACAACTTTAAAGGCGATTTTCTCAATATTTTGGTTTTTGCATCCTCAGATTCCAGATTTTCAAATAGTTGCATCTCAGCCAAATTTATTTATTTATTTTTATTGCCAAACACTCTAGTTGTTTGGATTTGCTTGGTGAGCTCATCAACAATGATATTGTCCTATCCTAACAAGCCATACATCAATGGAAAGCTAATTTATTCAGCTTTCAGATATAATCAGGTATAAATCTTAATTTCACAAAATTGACCCTTATGACTGGTTTTGTGGTCCAGGGTCACATATATCTGTAATTGTGTCTGTAATCCTGTAATTAATGCATGGCATTGATTTGCAGGGAAGTTAGTGGACATCACAAAGAACTACAAGTACATGTACCTGTGCTGCGGATCTGTGGTCGTCCTTTCCAGCATCTGGCTCTTCATCGGCAACTTCTACAACTATCGTATGCTGGAGCGCGAGCGCAAAGAAGAGGAGATGTACAAACGCGGCGAGCGCGGGGAGCAGGAGCAGACGGAAACCCACGCAGACGCAGACGCAGACACTGAAGCGGCGCAGCAGCTCTGCGAGAACAAAGACGGCGTCATGCAGCGAGAAACCAACATCTGAACGCCTATGCAAACTCTGAAGACACTGCCAAAGCTGTAGAGGCTTTATTAGACAGATCACAGCAGAACTCTAGAGATCAACGCTGGGGCTGGGAAATAAGTCGATGCATCGCGAATCGAGAAATCATTCGCATCGATTCTGAGATTTTGTTTCCACCACAAAATAAAAAATTCATAATTCAGACTTTTTTATTTTTTTACAAGATATAAACTTGGAATTCAGAGGGAAAAAAAAGGTCAAAATTGAATCTAAATCTTGCATTTTGACTTTAAATCTTGCAATTTTCAGTTTCATGATTTTGACAAACTGCTTATATCTCAATTCTGAGTTTAAATCTCACTATTTAGGTTTACATTTCACAATTTGAGTTTATATCTCATAATTGAATTTGTCTCATAATTCTGAGTCTATTATAATTTTGAGTTTGAATATAGCAATTTGAGTTTATATCTCATAATTGAGTTTGTCTCATAATTCTGAGTCTATTATAATTTTGTTTAAATATAACAATTTGAGTTTATATCATAATTCTGAGTTTGTCTCATAATTCTGAGTTTGTCTCATAATTCTGAGTTTATATTGTAATTCTGAGTTTATATCTAATAATTCTGAGTTTATATCTCATAATTCTGAGTTTGTCTCATAATTCTGAGTTTGTCTCATAATTCTGAGTTTATATTGTAATTCTGAGTTTATATCTCATAATTCTGAGTTTGTCTCATAATTCTGAGTTTAAACCTCACATTTTGAGTTTTTGAGATTTTCCGAATGCAGTCGATTCTGAGCTGAGGTGAAATTACACGAGCATTTAAGTGTGCGGATAAAAACTAGAGCAGAGCGCCATCTGCTGTTAAAATCTAAGCTCAGAATCGATTCCAGAGACAATCGCGATGCATTTGAAAGATCTCAGAATTGATCCACGAATCGATTCTGCATCGATTTATCATCGCAGCCCTAATAAACACGCACTTTTATATATAGACGGCCTTTATAGCTTGGTTTCGGTCATTTCTCGTGGCTCAGGTTAAACAAACGTCCGTATTTGACAGCCAAACACCAGACGTCCAGCTCGTTTGAGTGTGTTTTATACGTTAAGCTGCTGGCGCCTGCAATCTGACTGATCTGAATGTAAGTCTGTGTGCGTTTCTGATGTTTTAGGGCCTTACGAATCCGTTCCTGACCAAAATCACTTCTGAGGATCATTACCAAATCTAGAGCTTCAAGCAATATGATTTCCATCAGACATCCTCAGGGCAAACACTCGTTTTGTTCCGTTTTCGGGGTTATTTTATTTTTTTTACACAGGGTATTTGAGTTTTACATGATTCCTGCGCTCAGTTTGAGAGTGCCACTATCAACACTCTCCAACTCATGATGTATTGCCTTAAATATAATGTAAGCATCTACTATTCTAACTGTGTATATAATACTATATTTAATGTATTTGCTGATGTACATTTACTAATCAATTGGATAGAGGCTAAATAATTTAACAAATACATTGTATGAAATGTATGGAAGCCTATTTCCACCACAAACTAAAAACTTATCTTTTTATCTCACAATTCAGACTTTTTTTTAATTTACAAGATATAAACTTGGAATTCAGAGGGGAAAAAAGGTCAAAATTGTGGTCAAAACTCAAAATTACAAAGTCAGATTTTTAAGTTCTAAATCTTGCATTTTGACTTTAGATCTTGCAATTTTCATGATTTTGAGTTTTATGATTTTTAAAATTGCGCTTGTATCTCAATTCTGAGTTTAAACCTCGCAATTTGAGTTTATATCTCATGATTGAGTTTTCTCATAATTCCGAGTTTATATCATAATTCTGAGTTTAAATCTAGCAATTTGAGTTTATATCTCATAAATGAGTTTTCTCATAATTCGAGTTTATATCATAATTCTGAGTTTAAATCTAGCAATTTGAGTTTATATCTCATAAATGAGTTTTCTCATAATTCCGAGTTTATATCATAATTCTGAGTTTAAATCTAGCAATTTGAGTTTATATCTCATAAATGAGTTTTCTCATAATTCCGAGTTTATATCTCATAATTCTGTTTAAACCTCACAATTTGAGTTTATATCTCATAATTGAGTTTTCTCATAATTCCGAGTTTATATCTCATAATTCTGAGTTTAAACCTCACAATTTGAGTTTATATCTCATAATTGAGTTTTCTCATAATTCCGAGTTTATATCATAATTCTGAGTTTAAATCTAGCAATTTGAGTTTATATCTCATAAATGAGTTTGTCTAATAATTCAGAGACAAAAAGTCAGAATTGTGAGATAAAAAGACAAAATGACCTTTTTTTTTAATTTTTTTTAAAATTCTGTGACACAAGCAAGCTTCCATAGAAATGCATCTTAAATTCTATTGCCAGGATGATTTTGTTTTATATCTTGTAGAGCTGCATTACATTTCTTTAAAACAAATCTTAAGTATGAAAGCATATATATATGAGATGTTCGTTCACATTTTTAAGTCTATGAGCACCAGAGGTATTATTATTATTATTATTATCATTAAATTATCTTTACTGTAGTACAGACACATTATAATGCTGGAATGAAGATGTTGTGCTATTTATAGCATGTAAATAACTAACAACACTAATGATAATATTTAATGTGATGGTTATGTTTTGTATCATATTTTTTAACATTTGTTGTCATGTTTGTCAGGAGATGCTGAAACAGACCAAATTGCCACTAAAACACACTCTACATTCACATACATGCTGTTATGATTATTATTAGTATTATTAGCAATTTTAATGACCGTATTGTTTGCTTTTTTTGTATTTGTCATGTTCAACAAATGTAACGGGTTTAACTTGTAACTCTCATGTTACGTCACTGATGTTGTTAAATCATTCTGTATTCACTTCTTTGGTTCATAATTCTGGATGCAATGAAATTTGCAATTAAACCACAATATTTGGAAGACGCCTCAAGATCTGTAACACAAATGAAATGATGTAAATTACACTGACTCGTCTCTCTCTCACTCCCATAATGACATCCAACTAATTGCATTCTCTTCATGTGAAATTAATTAAAAACAGCAAGGAAACAAGCAGCTAATATTCCATTCAGATATGATTTAATACATTGTATTTTGAGGGGATTATGCAGCATTTCATACCATTGTGATAAAAATAAAACATTTGAAAAATTAAGAACATTTACCTTCCGGTCTGAAATGACCAAAGAGGGTTAAAACATGAGAACAGCACAATAGGAGAGAGTAATATAATACACTGTTATGATGAAATCATCAGATCTGTGATTGATTCATAGTGACACACTATAAAACACAATAAACAGATTGTGTTTGCATTAAAATATGCAATGCATGAATGCAACAACTGCAGTGCCTCGTATAGTTTCTGTATATGTGCTGTTCTGTTATGAATATAATGAATGCATCACAAATGCACTTGAATCTCAATTCAGTATAACTCTTCTTTAGCTTGTTAATAAATGCTCTCCAGCACAGAACTATAGCAGCGGTGTTGATTCAGACCGATGCACGATTCACTTCATTAGATTCGCGACTGCTGGTGTGATATTGCTGTTACACAAATGTTCAGTAAACAAAAAGTTCATATCGTGTTCATATAACTCACATTTTGTCCGTTTTTGCTTCAGCGAACTTCGCAGAACGCGCAGGTGAAAAGAATCAATGAGTCAAATGACTCGCTCGTGATTTGATGCGAGCTGCAGAAAGATTCAATGCGTAACAATGAAATATTCCTTATCTTATTAGAAACACACGGTTTATCATTATTATAAACAACAACAACGATAATAATAAAACTAATAAATATAAAATAAAATGTAACACATGTTGCACTTATTTTTCAAGCTTATTGTTTTTAGGTATTATTAAACTTGTTTTGAAAATTTAAAACGAAGACGCATTTCCCCATGTTTACATTTATGTATACTAAATTTAGTTAATATAAGGAGAAGATTATTTGATTACACTGAATAAAACAATTTAAAGGCAGACAGGATGCGATTTTCAATAAATGAACAGAAATCTGACCAAACACAAGTGATTCACGACTCAGTTCAGCAGATTCACGACTGCTGGTGTGATATTGCTTTTACACAACAGTTAAGTAAACAAGAAGTATATTGACTAAAGTTGCTTTAGCTCCAGTTCCACCGCAGAATGAACCGAACACATGTGTGCTTCGTTCTGGAGTGAATCGGTTGAGTCAATGATTCAACCTGCGGGCGGACGCTGGAAGCTGCAGAGTCACATTGCGTAACAATGAAATATTCCTTATCTTATTAGAATGCATAGTTAATTATTACAGTGAATAGTTCCCTATACCAGCAGAACTGACTAACCAACTATTGTAAAATCAGATAAAAAATAAAAAAACAGCTTATATATGGTCAAAATTCTGTTAATTTACCTGAATGCAGCTTATTTAGATATTTTTCTAATGGTTTTAGAATAAAATGTGACATGTTTTCGGTAGATTCACAAACAGCAGATCTGATGTGTTGACATACATGTTAATTCAACAGAGAAAGTCAGTGTTCAGCGGAAGTGTGTGTTCCGTCAGTGAACAGCAGGAGTCGCTCTTCCGCTTCAAAATAAAAGCGCCTGAGAGATGTTTGCCTTTTATATGAACCTCTCTCTCTCTCTCTCTCTCTCTCTCTCTCTCAGAGCTTTGTTCATCCCAAATAGTTGTGTTTTTTTTATTAGTGTGTGAGAGGGAGAGAGAACACAATCTGAGATGTTTAAACGGGTTTAATTGGTGCGTTTAACTGGCATTGATTCTATTTAACGCATTAAAAGAGCAGGTAAATAAAATACTGTTGTTCTAAAAAGTTTAACTGATAGAAATCCATGTTTTATGCTTGTCTGGGAACTAATTAATCAGTTAAGGCCTTCTTCAGATCGTCATTCCTCTTGTCTGTGTGTCCTGTCCATATGGCAATTTTGTTTTTATATATGTATACTGTATGTATATTTCAAAATATACAAAAAAAGGCCAAAAATATTTGCTAAAATATGTTTTAAAATATATTTATGTAAATATATTTTTATTTTTTAATTTAAATATATTTAAAAATATATGTTTTAATCATATATTCATATATTTTAGTCACATTATATATATTATTTTTTATTTATTTATTTTTTTAAGAAAATGCAAAACAAACTCTAGACACAAACACATTAAAACAGCCATCTGTGCGTGTCAGTGTGTGATCGCTCATGTTGATGGAGCTGATGAGGAATAACATTTGGAAACGACCTCATAAATATCTAATCACAAATCAATTCAAAGACATTTCTCTTAAACTCATTCATAGATTATCAACGGACTTCGTTTATGAAACTGATGTATTTTGTACACTTATGTGGTTTAGCTACAAACAGAAACGTGCGTGATTTTAGATTCTGTTTTCAGATTTCAGGACGTGGCTCTCATGCTTCACTTCTGCGCTCAATGTCTTCATGCCCTTCTTTCATTCAGGAATAAACTATTCAGAGAGTAAAACAATCTCCCAAACATCTCAATGAAAGTGAGAGAATCGCAAACCAGACACGTCTTTAAAAGTCAAGCTGCCGGTCAGTTCAGCGAATGCAGTGAAACAGAAGCTGATCTCCAGCTGATTCTCCTCCACAGAGTCAATACGTTCGGCTTTATCCACAAACATGATGATGTTGTGCTGAGATCAGACACACGCCATGGAGATCTGAAGACCCGCCGTCATGCAACCTCACACTGACCTCTGACCTTAGAATGACCTAAATCTGACCTCAGACTGATCGCACACTGATCTCAACATGACCTCAAATCGACCTCAGACTGACCTAACAGTGACCTCTGACCTCACACTGACTTCTGACTGACCTAAATCTGACCTCAGATTGATTGCACACTGACCTCACAATGACCTCAAATTGACCTCAGACTGACCTCACAGTGACCTCTGACCACACACTGACCTCACACTGACCTCTGACCTCACACTGACCTCAGACTCACACTGACCTCAGACTGATGGCACACTGACCTCGGACTGACCTCACAATGACCTCAAATTGACCTCAGACTGACCTCACAGTGACCTCTGACCTCACACTGACCTCTGACTGACCTAAATCTGACCTCAGATTGATCGCACACTGACCTCGGACTGGCCTCACAATGACCTCAGACAGACCTCATAGTGACCTCTGACTGCACACTGACCTCTGACCTCAGACTGATGGCACACTGACCTTGGACTGACCTCAAATTGACCTCAGACAGACCTCACAGTGACCTCTGACCTCACACTGACCTCTGACCTCAGACTGACCTAAATCTGACCTCAGACTGATCGCACACTGACCTCGGACTGACCTCACGATGACCTCAAATTGACCTCAGACTGACCACACAGTGACCTCTGACCTCACACTGACCTCAGACTGACCTCTGACCCTGGACTGACCTAAATCTTACCTCAGGTTGATAGCACATTGTCCCCAGATTGACCTCACGTTGACCTCAGGTTAACCTCAGACTGACCTTACAGTGACCTCTGACCCCAGACTGACCTAAATCTGACCTCAGATTGATCGCACACTGACCTTGGACTGACCTCACACTGACCTCAGGTTAACCTCAGGCTGACATCAGATTGACCTCAGGAAACTGATTCCGGACAGGCTTCTGAGGCAGCGTAACGGTTTAATGATCTACGAGTTTTGGTGATATTTAATTACTATAATACTGATTTCTTGCTAGAAATAAGGATACATCGATGCTGCCTTTCAAATTTAATCAGAAGGTACCTCCGGAGACAGGAAGTGCCTCGATGCCTTGTTGCCTTCCTGCCTCCGAAGGCAGCATCTTAGAGCTTTCGGACGCAGCCAATATCTTCAGCCATTATTGCTGCTTCAGTAAATGTATCTTGATCTAAGACTGTTTAGATTTCAAGAGAGAAATCCTGAGGAAGCAGGGGATTCTGGGAGTGTTTTGCTGTCAGTGAATGTTGCTGAAGGTTAATTGTGACGAGGAGTTAACGGAGCCGTCAGGTGCGTCTGAAGGTGATTTTCAGAGGTTTAATCATGTAAATTGAGGCCGTATTAGAACTGCTTTGCACTTTTTAATATTGCTGACACTGAAAATCCATAAAGTAGAGCAGGAAAAAAGCAATGTTTATTTGCTCGCATGTAATGTGATGACAGATTGAGGCACGTTTAATGATATTCATAGAGGTCTGGAGGACTATAGCCTCACTTATAGTTATGAATTCATAATTATATTGATGCTGTAAGTGTTACTTGTGCTTGCAGAACCGCACCAAAGATGATTTATTTTTAATTATGTTTTTCTCTGTTTGAAAACCTTTAAAAGTTCTGAAATTAAAGCACCTACATAAACAAAACCAGAAATGCTTTCTCTTGAAACTTATCATTTTCATAATTAAACAGAATGATTTAAAACAGGGTTATTATAGTTAACTAAACCATAAAAACATTTTTATTACATGAAATAAAATTAAAAATGTAAATATTTTTCAAATGTATTTTATTCATTTGTATCACAAAAACTATATAGACGTATTAAAAAAAAATACTAAAATTAAAATAAAATTATCAGAAAATATAAAAATAAAATCTAATTCAAACTGATTTAAAATGCATATGTCAAGAAATATCATCTTTATTCAACGGATTTTTATTTATTTTATTGGATTCAATTACACACATGCATAACTACTGCAATGCAATACAACGTGACGTGGTTTGGTTTCGTAAAATAATATAAATGTATAATGCAATATTAAAATATAAACAACTAATTTTAAACACAACCACTTACACATTTTTGAATGATTAAATTTTTTTTTTTTTTTTTTTTTAATTAGCTAGTAAACTAGTAACATTCTGAACAATTGTAGTTTTAAGCAGTGCAGCCTATTAGTAGTTAGTTAGTTACACTCTAATAAAAGTCTGTAAAAGTAGAGCACAATCTACTATGTTAATATGAAGGAATTATTTTTCACAGGGTTTTTTTTAACATGCATTTTAAATTACGCATTGTATTTTGTGTTTTGGGGTTACAACCGATAATGGAACATGGATAACAGATAATGTCTTGGAAAATTAAAACCTGCTTTGCAACGGTTTGTATCGTGAACAGTGCTATACAAATAAACTTGAATTGAATTACTGGAAACCTTTCCATTTTTCTAGATATTTTTCTTACAGTGCACTAACTGATCAACAATTGCAGGTACAAGCTGCTCACAAGGTGTTTCATAAATGAACAAGTATTCAGCTATTAAATTATTATTATTATTAAATTGAACAATTGCGAATAGCAGCTAACTTAATTTACGTGATGTGTGTCTTTGGTTTCCTCTTTTTGTGTAATTTAGATGGAAAATGCGACTTTTTATAGTAAGAGTCACTTATCAAAAGTTGCTAAAAGATGCCAAATAAATTTTTAAATAGCTAAATATGTTGCTAGGTGCTTTTGGAAGAAAAAGTAGTCAGGGTTTAGTCTGAGAAATTGCTAAATTTAGCAACACTGATTTTTTAAATTAATAAAATAAAAATGATTGCATGGGTGCCACCATGTCATATAGCGCGATAATACTCCCACACTCCTCGTAAACGTTTGAAATGCGCCTATATAGCGATTTTATTATTCATATAAAAAAATAATAATAATAATAACAACCTGTTTTGGTCATATTTACCATTAATTGATTTCTCTACAGAATGGTTAAATCACCTACATCGGAGTGATTGTTGAGTGCGAAACTGAATCCAGTCAGTGATGTGTTTGCGATGATGTGAAGCTCTTATCAGCTGCGGTTTGAGCTGAAGTGTGTGTGAATCTCACGTTGCCCACGAACACTCAACACAAGAGCCCAGAGTGAGACGGACACTGATGACAGACACCGATAGACGCTCATCACCTGCCAACATCATTCAGCGCTGAGAGACCGACACATCCACCACCACAGCAAGAGTTCACACAAAAATCAACATTAGCTGATAATCATCCCAGATCAGGAGGAGTGTGTCTCTGCATCAGTGTCTCAGCAATGGAT
>NC_081158.1:35288608-35333608 GCF_012432095.1 Onychostoma macrolepis
AATTATATATATATATATATATATATATATATATATATATATTTTTTTTTTTTTTTTTTTTCCTGTAATGTAGTAACTGTATCCACCAGTAGGGGCAGTCTAACCTTTGACCTCCTGACGACATGGCAACAGCTCAGGATCAGACTGTGACCTTTGACCCCTCCGTCTTCTCATTAAAACAGGGTCAGTCAAACACAACGAGAACGAGCGTTTAATGTGATGCAAACAGAGCTGAAGACGCACACCATCCTCTCGTCTGCATATGCAAATGAAGCAACATCGTCAGAAAACCATATGGCCAGCCGTGAATAAATATTAATGTGAGAAACGTTTATGCTGCTTGAGCGAAAGCTAAGCTGGAATTGTTTGATGAGTGTATAATGCAGCGCTGTGTGAGGATGTGAAACTCAACACTGACTCGGAGCCGCTCGCAATCGATTGAAACGTCAGATCTTCAGAAAAGCTTTACTTAAATCTCTGGATTAACTCCTACAACTCAATCCTGACGGGACGCATCCGAAAATCACTTTCTTTTGTCTTGTTTAACAGTACAAATATCTAATCAATATTAAGATGTTAAATCTTAGTTTCTTTACAGATCATCTTTACAGTGACCCTGCAGCACAAAAGCAGTCATAAGCAGCTCAGGTATATTTGTAGCAATAACCAACAATACAGTCAAAATATCATTTATATCATAAAAGATATTTTGTAAACGTAAATATATCAAAACTAATATAATGCATTGCTAAGAACTTCATTTGGACAACTTTAAAGGTGATTTTCTCAGTATTTGGATTTTTTTGCACCCTCAGATTCCAGGGTCAGATATAGTTAGTAGTAATTAATTAATTTAGCTTAAAAAAAAGAACAAACATCTGCCAGTGGGGTCAGAAAAATAAAATTCATCCAAAGGGAAAACAAGATTATTTTTCTAACCTTATTGGTGATTATTTGTTCTTCACTCTTATAATTAATAAAAGTATTGCATTAAAATTGGTGTTGAATGTTAAAATTGAATTAATCAACTTTTAAACCAGAAAACATTTTTTTTTTTTTTTTTTTTTTTTTAATTTAGCATCTAAATTGTACGGTTGGGTTGATTCGTTAGTCGTTCTGTGCACAAATGAAAAGTGACATTTTCCTGCAAATTCATAAAAATAATAGAATTAAAATAGTTTGCTTTCCTACTTTCCCTCTTTAACCCAAAATACATCAATGAAAGAGTCGATATTAATGATATTATGTACTACTTTTGTCATTTTCCAGTACAAATATCTAAACATCCTTAAATCAGCACACAAGCAAAATGACTTGATAGTCTTGTTTTCAGAAAAATGCATCAAAATGAAGTGAGTTTTAATAAGCATCTGCCAGCGGAGTTAGAAAAATCATCTTGTTTTCCCGTTAAATTCAGTTTATTTACAGTTGATCATCTGTTCTTGTTTTAAGCATAAGCCTAATTTAGATTGAGCTTTTTTGTACAAGACCAATACTGAGAAACAACATCTTTTTTTTTTTTTTTTGCATTGAACACATCAGGTTAAGTTGATTTTGTCATTTTGTGCACAATGAAAGTAACATTTTCCAGCAGATTCTTACATCAAAATCCTGTTTTCTAGAATATGTTTAGCCTCTATAATCAATAAAAGCATCAATGTTGTCTTTTAAGAGCGCAACTCTTCATTGCATGAATTATGGAGGAACGTGTCGCAGCATAAAGCTAAACTAAACTTCTGCTCGTGAAGCTCCGTCTGCCTTTCATTTATATGTAAATCCTGGTGTGGATCTGTCAGCAAATCATCTGTTAAACTGCGACGCAGAATAGCACAAGAGTGTCATGATGGATTTGACCTAAAACAGTCCAAATGAAGCAAACAAACAGACGAGTGTGGAGGGCGTTTTATTATACAGGCTCATATTCTTCATCCGCTGCGCAGGACGGCTCAGATAAATGCAATTAAAAATTCATGCAGAGACTCATTTGGTCTCTTTTAGGTTTTATTTTTCTCCAGGCTGCAGCTCGAGACTGAAAACGTTTTACTGTCATAAAGAGAAACCGAAGTCCTTTGCAAACATTAAACTCACCTGATGGATTCACTTTACGCCTGATGAGACTTTACAGTCTGAAAACACACGGACCTGGGCTTGAAATAAAAGTTCAAATTCACTTGAAATAAAAACTTGGTAACACTTTACAACAAGGTGTCATTTGTTAACATTAGCGAATGCATTAACTAACATGAACGAACAATGATCAACACATTTATTACAGTATTTATTCATCTTAATGTTAATGTTAGTTAATAAAATACAGTCGTTCATTGTTTATTCATGTTAGTTCACAGTGCATTAACTAATGTTAACAAGCACAACTTGTGATTTTAATAATGCATTAGTAAATGCTAACATTAACTAACATTAATAAATGCTGTGGAAGTATTGGTCAATCTTCGTTTATGTTAACTAATGTTAAATAATGAACCTTATTGTAAAGTGTCACCAAAAACTTTAACTAAAACAAACCTTAAACGTATTTTACATTTTAGCTTGTTGCAACATTTCTCTCTTTTTTAAATTTTTTATTTAGTTTAACTTGATGGAAAAACAAATTGAAATGAAATTAATAAAAACTACACAGACATATAAAAAACTAATAAAAATACAAACATGCTTAAATTAAAACTTTGACTAAAATTACTATGAAATTCTAAAATAAACACAACATTGAAATACTGATCATATTTTGAATTAGTTTTTATTTTTATCTTTTGTTTTCATTTTAATATAAGTTCAAGTAATTTCGTTATCTTTATTAGTTCTTTAAAATATGTCTATATAGTTTAATTTTTATTCAATTTTAGTACAAGTAAAATGAAAATGAGAATGTTGCCTTAGCAACAATCTTAAATAATTTTTTTTTTTTTTTTTTTTTACAATTTATTTTAATTTATTTTAAGTTTCATTATTTCACACAACATTTAGTTTAGTTTTAGTTTTAGTTAACTATAATAACTGCTGAAATAACACTGATCTGGATTCAGTGAATGAGTTTATTCTCTCCAGAAACTGATTTAAAACTTTATGATTCATCAAAACGAATGAGGTGATGAATGTGAATAGAGCGTTTGGCAAAACTCTGGCGTATTGTAAATAAACTTGGAATTTGCATTGCCACGTATATAACTGCAAATATGATTTACTGCCGTATCTGCGAGTGTTTGTGTCCCTGAAGCCGTGAGTTTGACTTTAATCTGATTATCTTAATGGGCCGCTCAGATTAATTGAGATTATCCTAAATGTCAGACACCATAAATGCCGGCAAATGTCAATACACAGAGAAAGGTTTCATAGGTACAGATGAAATGTCATGGATGGGTGATAATATTTCAGCTTTAATTAAGCACGTGTGTGTCTTTTCAGCCTCTGGAGAGTCGTATGAGATATCGCAGGAATCAATGGAGTCACATTCAGCTGAAGGCAATGAAAAACACACTCTGTGATCTCTAGATTTAACTGTTGAATGTGGAGCGTGAATGAACATGTGTGTTTGTCACCTCTGCAGGTGTCCGTGGCTCATTCGGTCCCCGGGCCCCTGTAAACGCTGTTTGACTGCAGATGTTCCTCCAGGGGCCGAATTAAAGAGCCGACGCACCGCTGCTGCCAGTGACACCGGGACGTTTATCGGGATCGGCTCTCGTTTCAGGAGACAGACGGAGACCTTCTGCTGCGAGAGACGACTGACTGTCATCAGACCATCCAACCGGACCCAGCGTCTCTCTCACACACACACACACACACACACACACACACACACACACACACACACACACACACACACACACACACACACACACACACACACACACACACACACACACACACACACACACATACAGTGGGGCAAAAAAGTATTTAGTCAGCCACCAATTGTGCAAGTTCTCCCGCTTAAAAAGATGAGAGAGGCCTGTAATTTTCATCATAGGTATACCTCAACTATGAGAGACAAAATGAGGGAAAAAAATCCAGAAAATCACATTGTAGGATTTTTAAAGAATTTATTTGCAAATTATGGTGGAAAATAAGTATTTGGTCAGTAACAAAGTAATTTATTTATAATAAAGTGACGTATGGTATATCTATAAAACGCAGGCGCAGTAGCGCGGTGACGTCACGTACCTACGTTACCTATGTATTTACCGTAAATACGCAGGTTCAATAATGGTTCATTCACTTCCAGAACATTTACTTACTTTTGTTTTCTTAAAAATGTGCGTTTGTGTTGGCTTTTAATTGTAAGGATGCTTTGGTCATAATCACAGAGAGTGTCATTGCAAATGTGTGCGATTTCAAACATTTATGACATGTTTTATGATATGTGTTAGTATTCGACGTGACAGGGATTCTGCTGCTGCTCTTTAAAAGTCTTATTTCGCCTAAAATTAGCCTTTAAAGATGTATTAAAATAGAGAAGAAATACTTATATTAATAAAGTAATGAATTGCTTGCATTGCAAAAAATAAAAATAAATACATACATACATACATATATATATATATATATATATATATATATATATGTGTGTGTGTGTGTGTGTGTGTATGTATGTTTCTCATATTTGTCATCTTTTGCATTAACATTATCAAAAATTAATAGATACTGTAACAAATGTATTATTCATTGTTAGTTCATGTTAATTAATACATTAACTAGTGTTAACAAATGACACCTTATTGTAAAGTGTTACCTCTTAAATTTACCTTCATGTTCATATGACTTTTTAGGGACATTATCAGTGAGACGAAATTCAGAGACGAGGCCCACTTCATATGTCTAGACAGATCGTTCTTTAACTCCTTAACATGTAGTGAATACTGTAAAAAGTATTTGAGTGTCTGTCTCCTCATCTTTCTGTCTGTCTCATCTCAACTATCTGTTTTTTTTCCTGATAGACTGTATTGCCCTCAACTGTAAAACTTTCAAATTGTTTCAGGCTATGCTTTCTCAAGCCAAGCCAACCTAAATTTTGACTTGACAAACTTTTTTAATTTAGTTGGTTAATGATGATTATAAATTAAATCTCTTAGGTACTTTACAGACAAAGCAAACAACACTCTTTTTCTAACACCATCCTATAATATTTAAAAATACATTTAAAATATTTTCCTTGTATGGCTCTTTTGCCTTTCCTCAAAATGATTTAATATTGTTTGTTATTTTATGTAAATTAGGTGTCGTGAACTGGAGTGCATTTTCTGCACAATACAGACAGGAGTGACCCAGTTTGGTTTTTTTGGAGGCACCATGCATAAAATGGGATGCAGACACTGAAAATATACTGTATGTAGTCAATTGAATTTAAAACTACTTTATTGTCTTAAATATTTCACATGCAGAATTGCCAATGCAAAAGGAAAATGTCCAAAATTATCCAAAATAAATAAATAAACAAGAACCATGACAGAGGACAGATTAAAATAAGAAAGGCAGCAGCTATTTGCACTAAGTGATAGCAGGGTTTTCTGCTATTTAAACTACTTATTGCAAACAGTGGTAATTACCTTTACCTCAGTATTGTAGTACATTATAAAACATTAACGTTATGCAATAATAACGTATTGAGTGTAAATTATAATTTTAATTCAAATTATTAAATGGATATATCACCTTATTGGGACAATAAAGCCCTCCCTCACAACTTTTTGATTATTTCCTTAATTTTTATTGAAAATAAATGCTCTTTTGATGTGATTTGAAATTTGAAAAGGGAGAAAAAACTTTGCTAAAAGGCGGATTCGAACCTGCGTCGATCGCGTCAAAATGTGAAAATCACACGTTTTACCATCTGCACCACTAGAGCTGACGACTGAAGGCATCTTTTGTAATGTTGACTAGCCTAATAAGAAATATATAAGGCGCCATTAAAGGGTAATATTACAATATACACAGTGAAGTAAAGTGCAACAGAATGTTAATAAATTGTAAATAAAATACTACACAGATATTACAGAATAAACTCTGTAATTCCGTATCATTTCACCTGAGATGAGACATGGTTAAAATCATGGATATGTGCTGTATTACATTTTATTGTTTTAATTTTTTTCCACCTTAGGGTTCTTAATACTTTTACATTTTATTAGAGTATTCTGTTAAGTATGCGCATGCGTTTTTATGACGTGTTACGTCACGCATGACGCAAAAACACCTACCGTCACCACGTAATGCAAATTACACACGCAATGCGTCCCTGAGTCCCTGGCGGCGCAGTGTGTTACTGATGGTAGCCTTTGTTACTTTGGTCCCAGCTCTCTGCAGGTCATTCACTAGGTCCCCCGTGTGGTTCTGGGATTTTTGCTCACAGTTCTTGTGATTATTTTGACCCCACGGGGTGAGATCTTGCGTGGAGCCCCAGATCGAGGGAGATTATCAGTGGTCTTGTATGTCTTCCATTTTCTAATAATTGCTCCCACAGTTGATTTCTTCACACCAAGCTGCTTACCTATTGCAGATTCAGTCTTCCCAGCCTGGTGCAGGTCTACAATTGTGTTTCTGGTGTCCTTTGACAGCTCTTTGGTCTTGGCCATGGTGGAGTTTGGAGTTGGACTGTTTGAGGTTGTGGACAGGTGTCTTTTATACTGATAACGAGTTCAAACAGATGCCATTAATACAGGTAACGAGTGGAGGACAGAGGAGCCTCTTAAAGAAGAAGTTACAGGTCTGTGAGAGCCAGAAATCTTGCTTGTTTGTAGGTGACCAAATACTTATTTTACCGAGGAATTTACCAATTAATTCTTTAAAAATCCTACAGTGTGATTTTCTGGATTTTTTTCCCTCATTTTGTCTCTCATAGTTGAGGTATACCTATGATGAAAATTACAGGCCTCTCTCATCTTTTTAAGTGGGAGAACTTGCACAATTGGCTGACTAAATACTTTTTTGCCCCACTGTATATAAAGAAACGCACTGTCACACACACTTATGATAATGCCGAAATTATGAGATAAGTCAGAATTATGAGATAAAAAGTCAAAATAATGACATAGTGATAATTATGATACGAATAGCTGAAATTATGACAATGGCGAAACTACGAGATAAGTCGTAATTATGAGATAAAAAGCTGAAATTATAACAGAAAGGCATAATTATAACAATGGCGAAATTATGAGATAAGTCATACTTATGAGATAAAAAGTCAAAATTACAGAAAGTCATAATTATGAGAAATGTCATAATTATGAGATAAAAGTCAAAATTATGACAGTGATAATTATAATTATGAGATAAAAAGATGAAGTTGTGAAAGCCATTATTATGACAATGGCGAAACTATGAGATAAGTCATAATTATGAGATAAAAAAACTGAAAGGATGACATAGTGATAATCATAATTGAGATAAAAATCTGAAATTATAACGAAGTCATTCTGATATAAAATGCTGAAATTATGAGATAATTAATAATTATGAGATAAAAAGTCGAAATTATGACAGTGATCATTATAATTATGAGATAAAAATATGAAATTGTGACAGAAAGTTATAATTATGAGATAAAAAGTCAAAATTATGACAGTGATAATTATGATAGAAAAAACTAAAATCATGAGATCAAAGTCATAATTATGACAATGCCAAAATTATGAAAAAAAAATGAAAAAAAAAACATAAAATGATGGCTTACTTAGTCACAATTATAAGATAAAAAAGTCTAAATTATAACAATTCTCCAATAAAAAATATAATATAATAAAAATAACTCATAATTGTGAAATAAATAGCTGAAATTATGACAGAAAGTCATTATTATGACAAAGTCAAAGTAATGAGAAAGTCATAATTATGAGCTAAAAAGTCAAAATTATGACATACTTAATGATATAAAATGTTGAAATTGTGACACAGAAAATAATAATTGACAGTGAAAATTATGAGAAAAGTAATATGATATAAAAACTCAAAATTATAACATAGTCATAATTATGATATAAAATCTAAAATTATGTCAGAAAGCCATAAAACAGACAATGTCAAAATGATGAGATAAGATGAGATATTATGAAATAGTTATAGATAGAAAATCTAAATTATGGCATACATAAAACCAATATCTGCCAATGAGGTCAGAAAAATAAAACTTGAAAAAAATAATTTAGATTAATTTAATTTTTGACTCCACTGGCAGATTTTTTTTTCTTGTTTAAGTATAAACTTTCTTCCTTTTTTTATTTTAGAAAACAACACTTAATACCTTGCCATTTTGCTCCTCCAGTAAATGTATCTTGATTTAAGGATGCTTAGATGTTTGTTCTGGAAAACAAGACAAAAATACTGAGTAAGAAAATCATATTTATACATTGTGACAAATAATACTGATAAATACAGAATCTGGATTTCATCGTTCCTCATCCTCCTGCGTGTTTCAGCGTGTTCTTCCTGAAGCGCGCATCAGTCTGCTAATATTAACAATTAATGTGGCCTGTGAAAGTGAGGTCACCTGATCTCAGGCCGCGCGCTGATCAATATTACAAGCTCGTTAGTGTGTTTCATGTTCTTCCTGCTGCTGCGCTGCATCCTGAGCTGCCATCTTTTCTAATTACTTCTAAAAGGATGCCGTTATAAATGGCACTGAACGCGATGGTTCTTCCTTCTGCATTTTTGAGATCACTTTCAGTTCTGAAGGAGGAAGAAAACACTTGTGTGAATGGAAAGACGGAGCCGATCCGGCAAACGCCTGAGTGGCTCCCAGATCCGACAGGCGAGCTTCCCAGAATTCCCAGCGGACCGGACTCCAGAGGTTGGAGGTTTTGGTTGCTATGTGAACTGCACGGATCCGCATCTCTCAATCTGCCGTGTGCAGCGGAGAGATCATTACACCGCTGGAGCCGTGTTTCCATCAGATCCTCCTCTCTTTATTTATTGGGCTCAACTAGATTTTGAACAAAATGTGCCTGAGCAAAACTCACCGAGGGTGGTTGCTATGCGGTTGCTAGGTGGCTCGGGTCCGTCCTTCAGTGTGTTTCATCTGTTTTATGGTCCAGTGTGTCTTGAACTTATTTCAGCAGAGATGAACTTTGTTTCTATGTGCAGATGAAATTTCAGGTTTCAGTCCTACATCAGTTCACAGGATAGAGAGACATCATAAATTGTGCATGTAATGATTAAATTTGAATATGGGGTCAACAGTCCTCATTATTTTCTCTGAAATATTAAAAACCTCTTAATATTTCATGGGGTCCCAAATCTGGAGATGAATTCATTTGGTTAAATTTTTTTTTTGCTATTAATGTTTCATTAACTATGAAAACCCATTTCCATCACGTAGGAATGACATAAAAAGTTGCATAAAATGTAGCAATTATGAGATTATTAAGATTATTAAGTTGAAACAATGGCACAAAAAGTCATAATTATGACAATGTCGAAATTATGAGATAAGTCATAATTATGATATAAAAAGTTAAAATTGAGTCATAGCAAGCCAAAAAGATATATTTCATAATCATGAGATAAAAAGAAAAAATTATGACAGAAAGTCATTAAGATATAAAAAAGTTGAAATTATGAGATAAAAAGTCATAATTATGACAAAGTCGAAATAATAAAAAGTTAAAGTTGTGCCATAGACAGTCAAAAATTCAAGTCAAAAATTTAACTATGAGATATTTTGTAATTATGACTTAAAAAGTAAAGATAGAAAGTTAAAATTGAGTCATAGCAAGCCACAAATTATGATATATTTCATAATCATGAGATTAAAAAAAATTATGACATAAATAATTAGTCATAATTAAGAGTTATAATAAAATAAAATAATAAAAAGTCATAATTATGACAAAGTTGATATTATGAGACGTTATAATTATGAGATAAAAAGTCACAATTATGACAAACCTAGTCATACTTATAAAAAGTTGAAATTATGAGGTAGATAATCATAATCACAAAAAATCTAAATTATGAGACAAGTCGTAATTATAGGATAAAAAGTTGAAATTGAGCCGCAGCAAGCCAAAAATTCAAGTCAAAATTATGAGATATTTCATAATCATGATATAAAAAGTCACAATTATGACAAAGTCAATATTATGAGATGTTATAATTATGAGATAAAAAGTCACAATTATGACAGTCAATATTATGAGATGTTATAATTATGAGATAAAAAGTCACAATTATGACAAATCTAGTCATACTTATAAAAAGTTGAAAATATGAGGTAGATAATCATAATCACAAAAAGTCAAAATTATGAGACAAGTCATAATTATAAGATTTAAAAGTTGAAACTGAGCCGCAGCAAGCCAAAAAATTCAAGTCAATATTATGAGATGTTTCATAATCATGATATAAAAAGTCACAATTATGACTGTCAATATTATGAGACGTTATAATTATGAGATAAAAGTTGAAATTCTGACAGACTTCGTCATGATGAGATGCAGCAGAAACACTGAAATGAAAGTGACGTTCAGTGGAGCAAGTGCTGTTATTCCCGTCATTATTCCAGCGCAGTATCAGCGTCTCTGTCCTGAAGGAGCAGATAAACACAGAGCGAGAGCAGAATCACCTCTGACAAACATCCAGAGACGATGAACTCATCCGTACTAAACAATCCCTGCAGTGTTTCACCGGCGTCTCATTAGAGCCTCGGCCTCAGAGGAGCGTCTCATCAGGGGTCACCGCGCGGCACAAAAAAATGACTTTTCTTTGAATTTTGGGGTGAAATATGAAATGCTTACTGTCTCGTGCCAGTCTGAGGAAGATTACATCCAGGTTGGTTCTGGGTTTGTTTTGAGGCACTTAAAGACATGAAGCATTGATCTGTGTGTACACCTGTCCTCGTTTCCCTCGCGTCTCTCCTTTACGCCGAGCGCATCACGGAGGCTAACGAAAGCAGACAATCCCACCGAGACACAGATGAACACATGGACAAAAGTCCAACAATAGTTCATCACCTTTGTTTTAAAAATCACAATCAGTTCACAAAAAAGACAGTTTTTAGTGTTTTTGTCCAAACATCTACTAATGGTCTCATTAAAAAAAAAATCAAAGATTATTTTTCTGACGTCACTTGCAGATACCTCACTTTTTTCTCAGAAAACAAGACTTTATATCAGTTTCCAGTAAATGTATCTTTATTTAAGAATGTTTACATGTTTGTACTGAAAAACAAGACTAAAACATTGCCATGTATTTGCAGTGCGGTGGATATTTTGATGTTTTTTTGCAGAAATCAATGGGGGTCTGCTGGTAGAGGTCAGTTATTTTTACCAGGTGAAGATGCGGTAGATGAGCGAGAGGCATTAAATGGCGTGTTTGTGGGGTCACGCTAATGTCATCGTTCATGAAAACAAGACGGCTCTGATGTCTGCCGGTCGATGCTCACGGAGCGTTCTGGGACGTTCATTCATCACGTACACGACGGCTGTGGTTTTCAAATGTTTTACTGTGACCCGACGTCTCTTATGGCCTGACCTGCTCGAGAAATCATCAAGCCTTTTATCACAAATACAAAACAGAGACATCATAAAACAAATAAACAGAGATATAAGCCAGCAAACAGGGCAAGATTATGAACAAAGGTTCTTCCAGTAACTGTATTCATGAAAAATATTAGTGCTAAGAGTTGCTCCTGGCAACAAAATTCTGAGAAAATTCTTAGAAATGTGTGTGTGTGTGTGTGTGTGTGAGAGAGAGTACAGTAAAACAGGAAAAAATATTTATTATAATAAACCCTAGCACTCTTTGATTTCCTTCTTGGACAACCAACCAATCACAGTCTTCAAAAGACTGTGTCAGCCCCGCCTCCTCACTAAGATAAAAGTTCTAGTCGTTTCCTCGCTCGGAGTTGCTCCGACAGATAGATGTCACACAAACCTCAAGAACACTGGCAATCAACAGATGTTAAACAGATGAGCTCTTTACATCACAGTACAACAAATAACTAACAATAATGACAAAACAACAACAAAAAGGTTTAAATGAAATCATCAAAACAATAATCCTATAACAGTAACTGCTGGGAATTCACAAAACCTTAACATTTCAACAATATGAAATTCTTGTTGAAATGTTTGTCTATTTGGGACGATATTTTGTTGGTCTTTTATGTAGCTTCAAGAAAATAGCATTTTTTAGTATTTGAGACTCAAAAGCTTTCGTAAACTGGAAAATGTTCAGTTGCGTTATTTACAGAGCATGGGAGCGTCTCAGAGTACAGATAAGGTTTTCCAAGAAATTGATTTTGTTGCTAGGCTTTTGAAAAACGTCTCTAAAGGGATGAAGAAGTCATTAAATCCAGTGACAAAATCACTCAGGTGGGAAACATTGGCACACTGACTACAACATCAGTTATTTACATTTCATTAGTCCTCTTGTTTTTGCATGTGTTCGTAATTTATTTGTATGACAGCATGGCCAAAAATTATGACCGCACAGTTTGGCATGTTTCATTGCATTATTATCAATATGCAATATGCTTACAAAATCTTGCACTTTTTTTTTTTTTTAATTAAGGGTGCAGATGTCAAATTTCCAAAGCCGGACATCACTTTTGGCCACTACTAGGCCTATATGGCAGTTTATTGACTTTCCAACTGACCGCCACACCATATAGCAAAAGCAAGCCAGTTTAATGAGGATTGTGGGCTTTGCTGTAACTCATGTTCGCATCATTGCTCCAACTGTAAACCAGGAGATATACTAATAAAAAACAAAGCATCGGTAATAATTTTTTGATAATTTTGCACAATGCAGAGCATTTAAAGAAATACATTTAAAAATTAAAATATTTCAGTTAATTAAATGATTTTACAGTAATGTAGTTACATTAATGATTGGTGTGCTGCTGGCTTCACATGAGCAGGCTCACTATTGGCTGATTCAGAGGTCGAGGGAGGTCAGTTTGTGTTGACCTCATTGCAGTCCTTAGTTCACAACACTTGAGCGTCTCCTCAGTCAACGCTTACTGAAAGTTGCTTTTAGCTTCTTTATAAAAGTCTCCTACTCTTGGAAAAGTCCTAAGAGTTTTTTAACACGCAAGTCAAAGCTTAAGACTATTCTCAAGAACATTTCAGAGAAGTTTTATACCGTATTCACAAAACATCTTCAGGCTAAAAGTAGCTCATAACTCGCTGATTTAGGAGAAAATCTTAAAAATAATGCGTGTGTCAGTGTTTTAGCGCTAAAACTAGCTCCTAAATCTGTGAAACATCATAAGAGCCGTGAAGAGGAGTCCTGAGCCACAAACCATCCTAAAATATCTCGGAACGTAAACACATTTTTGAAACATTTGATGATAATGAGGTATTGCCTTTGGTTTTGGAGGTTATCCCTACTCCAGATTGCGTCCCGTTTGGTTTTCTGTTACGTTCACACGTCTTACTATCAGCTGTGATTATTCTACTCTGTTAATTAAAAGGCTGTTAATATGCATATTCATGTAGCATACAACAATTTGCTTGTATAAAATATACTTGTTTAATTAGTGACACTAAGCTTGTATTTTAAAGTCTTTATTTGAATACGGCAACATGATATCACGCTCTACAATATCTCTATGAATAAATCTCTGACAGAGACTATCAGCCAATCACTGTGTGCATAGTTAATAAGCTTGATGACATCTCCATAGCAACGAGGTAAACCCCGCCCCCTTATTTACTCTTATCTTCTCTGTATTCCTCAATAAAAGTGTGTCTCAGCAGCTTTGTGAACAGGTTTTAAGAGAAAACTCTTAGCTACTGCTATTGAGGAGAACTCTTAGAGGAGAGATAACATGTTTGGTGAATATTCTTGAGTTATTAAAACTTTTCTGAATCTCAGCTTCGGATTTTAAGGAATTTTTAAGATTTTGAGGAACTCTGAACCGTTAAGCATGTTAATCAGAAGCGTCTCTTTTTTTCATTTAATGTTACTATTATATTTTTTTTGTTATTTTGTTTTAGATCCTATTATTTATTTATTAAATTATTTGTTCAAAAATGTTTTTAAAATAATTTTTCTTGCTTCCATTTTATCATTTTACAAACATTATGGCAACGTTACCTATAAATGTTCCGAAACGAGTTTAAAAAACATTTACATTTTTAAAAATGTTAGATGAAAGTTCAGCTAAAACGGTTCAGTAAATGATTTATAATAACATTTTTGTGCTAACGTTTTGAGAACCTTGAATAACTTTGAATGAACGTTCTATCAACGTTTCTGGATGAATGTTTGTTCATAACTTTGAAAACCTTGCCAGAACTTTCACGGGAAACTCCTTCAACGTTAATTAATAAAACATTTTTTAGAGTTATCTGTTCGTTTATAATGTTCTCAAACCGTTACCACAAAAGCATTAAATATACATGGTTCATGGAACGTTTTATTTGGATGTTCGTCTAACGTTTTTTAAATGTAACTGCTTGTTTCAGAACATTCAGAGAACATTTGAAAGTAACAATAATGTTTGCAAAATGATCAAATGGAACGTTTCTTTAAAGTTCACATAACCAAGAAAAAAACGTTTCTACAACATTTGGACATTTTGAACTTTCAGAGAACATTCGGAAATAGTGAATTCATAAATATGTTGGGGTTTAGGATGTGTGTGAATCTGCTCAAACTGCTTCAGAAGAAGCCTCTGCAACATCAGTTTCTAGTAAATGTCAAATAATCACATTAGATTTAACACAGCCCTGGTTTACAGTTTCTGATCGTCATCTTCTGCTCTTCACGGCTGTGAATGAACGAGGTCAGCCAAATCTTTTCTGTTCTTTTGTCACAAAAAAAAAAAAAATCACACAAAATGACCTAATCATCTTGATACCACCCAAAACTTCATATTTACTCACTCTCATGTCATTACGAACCAGTTTTTGAAACACAAACGGAGACGTTCAGCACAATGTTCATGCGACACATAATGAAAGTGAAGCAGGAGGTGGACGCTGTCAAACTCCTAAAAGCACACCAGCAAATGACATAAAGATTCTATATGATTAATATGTACTATCTGGGTCAAGCAGAGCACGTTGAATGCATTATAAGTCACAGTAAAATATAAGCACCCCTGTAAGTCCATCTTGAGGTCTTCAGATGATCACAGATGTCATGACTAATCCTGACGCTTTTGTATAGTGAGCGATTACAATAATCATCCAGCGAGGAGAATCTGACACCGTAACAAAAGACCCTCAGACAAACCCGACGCTTCAGAAACGCTCGCTCTTTGTGCTGAAGTTCCTGTCAATCTCTTATATAATAGAGGATTGCAGCTCACAACAACAAGCGCAGACGACAGCTGCACAGTTTGAAGAAACTCTGCTCATGCTCATCATTAAACAGGTGTTTATCACAGTTCAGCCCTGAAGCGTCACACTAGTTTGAACGCGTGAAATCAGTGTTTGTTCAGTGAATTAAACAGCTGTTAAACATCACTGTGATCCGTCTGCATGCCTCTGGGACCCTGATTAGAGGAACTAACCGCTGACATGTAATCAAAACACGTTAAGACCGCCTGCAGACCGCAGCCGAGATCAACCCGTGCCTTTAATAACTGAAGGACAAATAATAGAGTCCAAAACGAAATGTTACACTGAAAAAAATTATTCATTGAATTTACTAAATTTTAGATCCTGTTACATCCTGTTGTGTTTATATATATATATATATATATATATATATATATATATATATATATATATATATATATTTTTTTGTTATTTAATTTAGTTGTTTTAGACCTTTTTTTTTTTGTAATTTTTTTATGCTACAATTTTATTTTATTAATTGTTTTATTATTATTTTATGTTGCTTACATTTTTTAAGGCAAGTGGTTGCAAACAATTTATTTGCGCTACATTTAACTTTTTTTTTTTTTTAAAGTTAGTCAACTAAATTTGTTTATTTAAATGTAGCTAAAATAAATTGATTGCAACCACTTGAAAAAATTAATAAAATAAAATTGTAGCATAAAAATGTACAAATAAAAAAGGGTCTAAAACAACTCAATTAAATAACATTAAAAAAATATATATATATATATATATATAAACACATCAGGATCTAAAATAAAATAATAACAGAAAACAATAAAACAAAAAATTTAATAACATTAAAGGGTCTAAAACAATGCAAAATAACATAATAGTAACAAAAAACTTATTAATCAAATAAATAAATAAATAATAGGGTCTAAAACAAAACAAAATAAGAAATAAAACAAACAAATAAATAAATACAGTCTAAAATAAAATAACTAAATATCTGAAACAATAAATACATACACACTGCTTCACACCAGCGTTTCACCGGTGTGTGTCTGAGGACATGAAAAATCCCACACTGCACTGCTTTCCAAAAAGACACTGATCTCACTGCATGGGAATTTAAAAGGTTTTTTTTGCGATCATTTCACCAGACCGAGGCTTAATCTCTCACGATTTAAGAATACAGATGTCATATAAAGGGCAGTGTTGTGTGTTAACCCCGTCTGGGTCCGTGCAGTTATTGCTGATATGAAGTAAACGTATCTGCTGCGTCTCGTGGGGCGATTCTGCAGAGCTGTCACAGCGAATAAACGCTTCATCCACATCCAGCTCGCCATTTCAACGGCAGCACTGACGGGATAAAATTAGACAGCGTTGCTCATTCAGATTCAGAGCGTCCGGCGGCGTTCAGCGGTGCACAAGGGTCTAGATCAGCGTTGCCAACTGAGCAATTTTCTTGCTAAATTTAGCAACTTTTCAGACTACCCTAGTGACTTTTTATTCCAAAAGCACCAATTTAAAAAATTTAGTTGGCAACTTTTAGTGACTCGAATGATAAAAAGGAACATTTACCATTTAAATGACACAAATGAATTAAGTTAATTGTGACCCTGGAGCACAAAACCAGTTTTAAGTCGCTGGGGTATATTTGTAGCAATAGCCAAAAATACATTGTATGGGTCAAAATTGTCAATTTTTCATTAGGATATTAAGTAAAGATCATGTTCCATGAAGATATTTTGTAAATTTCTTACCGTAAATATATCAAAACTTAATTTTTGATTAGTAATATGCATTCCTAAGAACTTCATTTGGACAACTTTAAAGGCGATTTTCTCAATATTTTGATTTTTTTGCACCCTCAGATTCCAGATTTTCAGCCAGATATTGTCCTTTCATAACAAACCAAATATTAACAAACAAAATATTTATTCAGCTTTCAGATGATGTATAAATCTCAATTTCAAAAAATTGACACTTAAGACTGGTTTTGTCGTCCAGGGTCACAATTGTTTAATTTAAAAATAATAATAAAATAATTTAGTAATTTAATAATTGTTCATTTATGATACACTTTGTTACTTACGATTGTTGAACAGTTAGTACACTGTACGAAAAATATCTAGAAAAATGGAAAAGGTACTAGTAATTGTCATTATCTGCTGTAACCCGAAAACACAAAATACAATGCGTAAATAAAAACGCAGGTAAAAAACCTGTGGAAAAATCAATACAGAAAATATCTTTATATTAACATAGTAGATTGTGCACTATTTTACAGACTTTTCTTAGAGTGTACTAGTATTAGCTTAAACTATAACTGTTCAGAATGTGAAGTTTTACTGGTTTACTAGCTAATAAAAAAAACCTTTAATAAAAATTAACGTTTTCAAAAATGTAATGTATTTAAAAATAGCTGTTTACATTTTAATATTATACCATGCATTTTTATTATTTTATGAACAAATCTAAATTAACATATATAAAATATAGTTTTTGCTGAGATTTGATGCAGTGACACAATGTTGCGTCGTGATTACGTAATCGTGAAGTGACCCCACAACGTCATTTAGCAACAAATCAACCTTCCTTTAGCAACGTCCCCTGAAAACTAGCTGGCAACACTTACAATCTCTCGAATGTCTCTCGCATCTGTCCAATATCACAGTGTGCAAACGTTACGCCAGACTGTGATATATGTAAAAAAACAGATATAAAACCAGAGGATCTGAGTTTTTCTGTATAAGATCCAAATGAACCGCTGAGACTATAAGCAGCCAGCTGACAGAAATACGTTCTGAGAACGTTCTCATTAGGTTACTCCTGAATGTTTTTTCTCTATTTCATTGTATCATTTTGAAACACTATTGGAATGTTACTTTTGAATGTTCTCTGAACACTCTGAAACAAGTGTAACATTTAAAAAACGTTTCAGAAATAGAATGTTCAGTGAACGATGTATAAATAATGTTTTTGAGCGAATGTTTTGAGAACATTATTAAAGACCAGATAACTCTGAATTAATGTTACTTGAACATTCCCTGTTCGCTGGACATCTGTTCTGTCCAAACGAATCATTCAAGTGATTCACTGATTCTCTGATCACGCATCAAAACACTCCATTTTGCAAATATTATACGAACGTTATTTTTCTCAAGCGTAGTAACATTTAAAAACATCAGGTGAACGTCCAAATAAAACATTTCAGAAATAAAATGTTCAAATGAATCATTCGAGTGATTCACTGATGAGTTTGCTCTGGTTGTGTGAATGACTGAGGGTCACCTGAGGGTCACCTGAGGGTCATGAAGCTCCGCCCACCTCACCTGGAAAACACCTGGACACTGAGACGCACCAGATTAAGACGATCATGGTTTATTATGAGCCGATGCATCATTTACACACAGATAAAGCATCTGCAGTGCAGAAAAAACCTGCTGGAGTCTTCTTTGATATGAGGATATATGAACATTCATATTAGAACTTCAAGAAATGCGGGAACAAAGTGTTCATCTGTTTTTTTTCTTTCCCATTCTCCATCTGGATCCTGATGAAGTTCATGTTTTGGTGGAGCTCCGTGACCTTCATCGGTCCGGATGCTGATCCGTCAGCTCAATCATGGTTAATAACGAGAAGGTCTGAGCCGCTGATTAATGACCGTCACAAACCAGCGCTGAGCGTTCACTGCAGATCCTGGGATTTTCCCGTCTCTGAATCTCTGAATGACTCCTCGACACACAACAGATGAGCGTCTCTGAAACGGATAAAAGCAGTATTACAACAGTTCAACCCTCAAAATAACTAGTTCAACTATGTTTATTCAATATCAGCATGATAGATGTACAATGTGCTTTCCAGAAATACAGTCTGTTAACAGCAAATCTTTATGATATTGTGACTTGGATTTTACTTCAAATAGACTACAAACGTAACTCATAAACAATAATAACAAAAGAAATTCTAAACAAATCCTAAATAAATAATTTTACGAGGAAAAGAGTAATAAACGTAAAAAAAAAAAAAAGAAGGTAAAAACATAATACCATCTATAAGTATTAATATAGTTCAACTATTTTTAATAATTTAACAACACATCACATTAATTTTTTAATTATATTTAAAAAACATTTAATATTTTTTAATTAATAGCAAATGTTTATTTTTACTTATTTAATAACATTTTTAAATTAATATTTACATTTTTAGCAAGTGCTTGTTTTGTTTTTATTTTAATTTTACATTTTAAATTAATATTGATATATTTCTTTTATTATTTTAATTTTACATTTTTATTTAATATTTACATTTTTAGCAAGTGCTTGTTTTGTTTTTATTTATTTTAATTTTACATTTTAAATTAATATTGATATATTTCTTTCATTATTTTAATTTTACATTTTTAATTACTATTTACATTTTTTGGCAAGTGTTTTATTTTAAAAATAAATAAATAAAATTTGATTGATTATTAGTTTGGGAATCCCTGGTGTGTTCAGTACACTCTTAAAAATAAAGGTGCTTCACGATGCCACAGAAGAGCCTTTTTTATCTAAATGGTTCCATAACGAACCTTTAACATCTGAATAACTTTTCTGGTTCACAAAAGCTTCTTTGTGGCGAAAGAAGGTTCTTCAGATTATAAAAAGCTAAGAAAGAGACGGTTCTTTGACTGAATGGTTCTTTGTGGGACTAAAAATGGTTCTTTTATGGCATCGATGTGAAAAACCTTTTACATAATCTTTTATATAATCTGTCACACAAACACCTCCATCTGAGGACTTTTCTGGAAGCTTCAAACCTGTTTGAGATGATGATGATGATGATGATGAAGGCCGGCTCACCTGTATCGGGTTTCCAGCGGTTACCAGAGCTGATCCCGGTCTGAGGAGATCTGTGCCGTGCGTAACATGGGAAATGAAAGCAGGAAACGGCATTAGTTTAGAGTTTCATACAGAAAAGAAAGATATAGGGGTTTTGAGGTTGATATGGTTTATTTTGAATCGATGAAGATCACCACAACGCCGGCCAATCAGGAGAGCCTGCAGATATTTAGGATCAATAATTAGGCTCCAGACAGGTTTGGCGAAGCCGTTTAAATAATTGATAGAAGTCGAGTCATACAGTCGTCATAACCAGCAGCAGAAGGACATTTGCATTGGGTTTCTATTAAAAGCTTCTAATTAAAGCGCTGGTGATGTTCAAGGGTGTTGCGGTGACACACTAGTCATTAATGGAGCTAAAAGCTTCATCTGCTGGTAACGAATGATCCCAGAGACAGATGGATGACCTTCATCAGCAGAGACCCGCACAGCAAAACCAATAAAAAAAAGCATTATTACGTCATCTTTAACTCACCTTCACGTCGTCCCAAAACCTGCATGAGTTTCATTCTTCTGTTGAAAACAAAACACCATATTTTGAAGAATGCTGGGAATCAAACAGGTGACGGCACCCATTGACTTCCACTGTATTACTGTCAGTCATTCTTCCGAATATCTTCTTTTGTCTTCAGCAGAAGAACGAAACTCAGACTTCAGGTTTGGTAAAGATGATCATTTTCATTTTTGGGTGGACTATTCATTTAATAAACACACTACATAAGCGTATTCTAAGCATATTTGTTGCACGTAACAACATTTGACGTGCTTTTTTTAATCATTACTTATATGCAAGTTGCTGTAATAATTTCTGCAAAAATGTACAAAATGTTTTCAGAACAAATATCTAAACGTTCTTGAATCAAGATGCATTAATACACCAGATATTAAGTCTTGTTTTCTAAGTATATAAGTATATATCAAGATTAAATGAGTCTTTGCTTAAAACAAACAAAAAAGTTTAAGAAAAATGATCCTATTCTTCCTTTGAATTACATTTATTTGTTTGTATTTTAAGCAAAAACTTTCCATTTTGATTTTTTTTTTTTCAGAAAACAAGCCTTAATATCTCAAGTAATTTTGCATCTCAAGAAGTTTTTCAAACATTCCCATTAAATTATAAAAACATTATTTCTGAATGTTTTATTTTTAAATGTTAAAGAAACATTCCATTGTATCATTTTGAAACATTATGAGAATGTTACTTTTGAATGTTCTCTGAAACTAGCTACATTTAAAAAATGTTTGACGCATCCAACTGAAACATTTCATGAATGATGTATTAATAATGCTTTTGTGTTAATGCTTTGAGAACATTATCATTATTAAAGACCACTGCATATAATGTGTTTATTAATGGTGCTTTACTGTAAATCATGCACAAAGCAGCAAAACTCTCTGGAGGTTTTTTAGTCATGGAAGCACTTGAGATTATGGTATTGTACCACGTTTGTACCGTGTTTTCTGAGGGTCTTCATACCTTTGTGGTCTTGATCTTATTCCTTGTAGCGCAGCTCCATCCTTTGAGATCCGGCAGCACTTTACAGTCCTCTCCATCCAGACACGGATGCATCTGACACCACCACTTCTGCTGGACTATAGAGGCTGAACACACACACACACACACACACACACACAGAGAGAGAGAGCGCAAGATAAATCATTGCTTTACCCTCATAACACATTCAAGTCCGTTTCAACATGGAAGAGATGCATAAAAATGTCTTTTAGTAAGTTTGTATTAAGGGAACGGAACAAACGCTTTAAGAGTCTCAAAATACACATCATTTATTTTTTTCAGATTTTTTCCAATTATTTTTGGAGAGCTATTAACTATTTAAAATGTTCGGGTCATTTTGACCCGAGCAAGTATGGAGCACCATTAGTGTCAAAAATACTTTCTGTTAAATGATCTATGAGGTTATATTAGTGTCAAAACATTTCCCCATTTCTCACACACTTTTAGTACTGAATTTTGTTGATGAACATGAATATGTCGCCTATTAATGAAGCATAAAAAACGGATCACTGAAAGTTTATGCAAGTAAAATCGCAAAACTTTTCAGAGTAATATTTAAGTTGTTTTGTTGGAAATTAATATGTAGGTTTGGAATGATTTTGAGCAGTTCAGAGGAATTTAATACTGGGGTTAATACTGATTCTCAGATTATGTTTATATAAATGTAATACAATGTTATATATATATATATATATATATATATATATATATACAGTATATATATTAGTGCTGTCAAATCATTAATCGCGATTAATCGCATCCAAAATAAAGTTATTGTTTACATAATATATGTTTGTGTACTGTGTATATTTATATAAATACACACATACAGCATATATTTTGAAAATATTTACATGTCTATATTTATATTCATATAATTTATATAATATAAAAATATATTTAATATATAAACATAACATTTTAATGAAATATATACTTGCATGTGTGTGTATTTATATATACATAATAAATATACACAGCACACACATATATTATGTAAACAATAACTTTTATTTTGGATGCGATTAATCGTGATTAATCACTTGACAGCACTAATATATATATATATATATATTGCATCACAGCTTTTTGTGTGGTTCATGTAAAATTTGAAATTTCGAATAATTCATAAAAAGGGGTGAATGCCGTAATGACATGTTAATAAGATTTTTTCATATGCACTCATTAATGATCAGTTTCTGATCAGATAGAGTCTGGTGGTTTGAGTTGATGTCGAATGCATTACGAGAGCTAAACTCGTCAGAACGAGACGTGATGATGGAGAAAATCATTAGCAGGTTAAGTGCGGATGTGTTTTTGGAGATGACCTGCCGATGGAGGACATTCGAGCCACGCTTTCATTTGCAGAGAATGTCAGAGACTAAATGTCAGAGAATAGGTCAGACGGCACTCAGGGGCCCGAACCCATCCGAACAGATCCGTTAACATTCATTTCACACAGCTAAAGTATTACGGGTGGAACGATTAGAGGCGATCAGAGTTTAATCAGCTTCTTCATTAACGGACAGACATTAAACACGCCGCTAATGACGCTGACCAGCAAACGAGCGCTGAAGCAGTTCACTTGAAAATCAATTCATATCAGCATTATTTCCTTGATTAATTGAATACAAAGATTTTATTTCCAGCATTTTAGTGAAAAGCTAATTATTCCTCATGTTGAGAATTGATAACCAATTGTAACAGTGTTATTTGAGTATCACTGATTATTGTTCTATTATATTTTTTTTAATTAGATTTTATTATTATATTTTCTAACTGTGATTTTAGTTAAAGTTTTTTTTTTTTAAGTAATTTATTCATTTTTTTTTATAAATTTCTATTAGTTTATGTTATTGTTATAAACCAATATTATTGAGTTATTTTAGTACTTCAACTTAAAATAAATGAAAATGGGAAATTAAATAAATTTAATTTATTTCAATTAATGTTTATTTTATTTCAAATAACAAAAATATTTTTATTTATTTATTTTTTGTTTTGTTTTATTTTATTTTATTTGATTATAGTTTACTTTTAGCTATCTATAATAACCTTGATTAAAAATGATTTTAAATACAAACGTTTCAATAAAGGATAATCAATCACACATTATTAAACTATTTTCACTACATTTTCATTGACAAGTAGTTGCAGTTACTTTAGAATTATCATTCATATATTATAGTTATAATAATTAATTTAAAATATTTTATAATAATGAATTTAAAAAGCATTTAAAATCGCTGAGACAGAATCCACGCTGAAAAAAAAAAGGTGTTGTATTTACTTTGAAAAAACTTTCACAGATTACAAAGAAATGAGAAATAATACATTAAATTAAATGAGAAATTTTGAAGCAGAAAGACTTAAATCGTATTTTCTCATAAAATGCACTCCAGTAATATTCAAAATCATTTTGTACAGTTCAGTCTGGATTATGAAATAATCGCAGTTCACGTCGTTCTCGTGACCTCGCTGTAATGTGAGGATTATAGGACTCTGAGTTTGTAGAATATCTCTGTCCAGTGTGTTTTTAGTACCGTCTACGCAGGATGGAGCGGCTCTGGTGGTTCCTGCCACTTGTCCCGGGAAACACGAGCACTTGACGGTCTGCGAACGCTCCTCAATCTTGTTCTTATTGCAGCATCGGTGTAACGCCACGACCTCACACGTTCCCATCCGCACGGCACGCACCACTGCAACACAACACAACCTTCACTTTCACTGGAAAAAACTAAATTAACCTATTGCACTTCAGCTAACATTTCTCTTGGTGTGCTAAAATAACTAAAAGGGGAAGAAAAATTCATGCAAAGCATTGGAAATTATTATCAGAAATGTTAATTTTTATTTTATCTATTTGAAATTTATTTTAAACTCATAAAAATGACAAAAAAAACATATACTACAAAATTGCTAAAACTTTAATTAAGATTAAACAGAAAATAAAAAATGTAAACTAATTCAAAATATGAAAAATATGATATGAATGAATATGATAATAGTACCGCAATGAAACTAAAATAATGCTGGACCATCACAATAGACATAAAAAAAATTAAAAAAGTAAATTAATTTTTTAAAACTAAAAAAAAAAAAAAGAAAGAAAGAAAGAAAAATATAATTGAAAAAATAAAAATAAATTGAGTAAAAACCACATAATGTAAATGATTCTAAAATAGCACTGGAGCACAATCTTCATCATACACATAAAAAAAAAAAAAGTAAATTAATTTTTTTCAACTAAAAATAAAGAAATAAATAGATTAATAAATATTTATTTATAAACTAAAAAAATAAATAAAAAAATAAATAAAATAAAAAAAATAAACTGAATAAAAACCTCATAATGTCAATGATACTAAAACAGCAGTGGATCAGCATCATCATCATCATCATCATGATTGATTAGTGGACACTGAGTGACGAGCTCAGCTAAACTCGCACACACTTCAGTACTAAAGCTGTATTCATGAAGCCAGCGCTGTGAGCGACTGAAGGAGCGCCGCTGAGTCTCGCTCGCTGTCCTTCCAGCCGCTCAATTATTCACACGCTGCGGCGCTCGGCACTTTTTACTGCTGCTGACATTTCTGTGTGTGTGTGTGTGTGTGAGTGTGTGTGCAGTAAACAGCTAATTAAGAGTTTGCATAGCAGACTCAGAGCGGACGAGCTTTTCTAATTAAACTGCATCTGCATTAGTTGTACTAGAGAGATCTGCTGGGATCGGTGGCGATCGAACAGGAAACAGGAAGTGCACTGCTGGGATTTCCTCTGCTGAACCCTGTTTCTGAGCATCTCTGCTCTGATCACGTGATCAGCCGAATGGCGACAAACCATATCTGTAAATACACTGCGAATCTGTCACAATCTGTCTTGTCTTGTTTTCCAGATATCTAATCCTTAAATTAAGATGCATTGACTTGAGAAGCAAAGTGACTGAAGATATAAACGTTTTCTAAAACAGCATCAAAATGAAGCGAGTAAAAGCTTAGAAGAAGAACAAATGTCTGCCAATGGGGTCAAAAAAATACTCAATTCAAAGGGAAAACAAGATTATTTTTCTGACCTCAGTGGCAGATATTTGTTCTTGTTTTACACATAATTTTGATACGCTTTTCAGAATATCTTCAGTCATTTTGCTTCTCCAATAAATGCAACTTTATTTAATAAGTTTAGATGTTTGTACTGGAAAACAAAACAGAACTATTTCTACAAAATAGAAGTCTATGGGTGATGTTCGACAAACACTGTCAAAAAAATCGTAAAAGTAAAATAAAATGAAAAAATAATAAATTATACAAATAATAAATTAAAATAAAATAAAAACTGAAAATATAATAATAACAGCTAATTAAAATAGTAAAATTTATACATTTATAAACATTATATACATTTGATAAATAATTAATTAGAAAATATGAATAAATACTATAATAATAAATGTAAAGTTTTTGTTCATTGAAATAAAGCTGAAATTAATATATAAATACTAGTTAAAAAACTTTCAAAAATCATAAAAGTAAAATAAAATAAAATAATAATATAAAATAATAAATTAAAATAAAATAAAAACTAAAAATATAATAATAACAGCTAATTAAAAAATGTATGCATTTATAAACATTTTATATAAAATGTATAAATATACATGCACATTATATACATTTGATAAATAATTAATTAGAAAATATGAATAAAAACTATAATAATAAATCTAAAAACAGCACAATAGCAGTGCTGCGTGTGAGACGAGGAGAACGAAGCCCACCCTGATGTTCCCTGGATTGTGCTGGAGATCCCAGGAGAACCAGCAGCAGGACCTGAGTGAGAACTCTCTGAAGATCCCTCATGCTCATCCTGCACACAAACACACACACACACACATCAGACACAGACAACGACTTCACAGTGGCACCCATCCGCTTTCATTGGATTCATTCAGAGTGAACTTCATTTGCAGGAAAAATCCCAGGTTTTCTCATTAGACTCATGCAGAAACACATTGACTCCAGAGCCGAGCCTCGTTAGGCGTCATGTAAACGATCTCACTCACGCTGATGGTAATTACTGGCAGCTGGGCGTATTGCTTACACACGGGTTATGAACTGATATTCACTTTCTATATTCCATTACGGAGGTGCTGGAGATCTGACCGTTTGTTTTCCGATCGGTATTAGGATTGTGGTTGAGTAATGAGTATTAGATCATTTGAGACTGACACACACACACACACACACACACACACACACACACACACAGTCTCACACACTCACACTCAGACACACACACACACACACACTCACACACACACACACACACACACACACACAGTCTCACACACTCACACTCAGACACACACACACACTCACACTCACACACACACACACACACACACACAGTCTCACACACTCACACTCAGACACACACACAAAAAAATAATATTGAATATTAAAATTTAAATTGATATGGCAATTTATAATACAAGTTTTATTTCAACAGTTTTTAAAAAACTTTCTCTATATATAAATTAATTACATTATTAAAATTTAAATGTATTAAATTAATACAAATCAACACATTACTAATAAATCAATAAATAATAAATAAATATATTACTATAGCAATAACACTATTTAATAATAATTATTTTATTAAAAGTTGAGTTATGAGTTATGATCTTATAAGATTAATCATAATATTAATAAATATTTAAAAATCAATAAATAATCAATAAATAACTATAAGATCAGAACTCATAAGATATTTTATTTTTGAAAACTATTGTAAAATACAATAATTATTATTAAATATTATTATTACTATTTAATAATAATTATTTTATTTTACAGTAGTTTTCAAAAGAAATTATCTTATGAGTTATAATCTTATAGTTATATATATATATATTAATGAATATTTTAAAATCAATAAATAATCAATCAATCAATAAATAACTATAGTAATACTATTTAATAATAATAATAATAATTTTATTTTACAACATTAACATTACAGGAAGATTAGAAACTTTAAAAAGTTTTGAGTTTAGTGTGTAAATATGCTTATGAACATGAGATCTGCCTTACAAAAGTTCCAGATGTTTCTGTATTCATTATTGTTATTATTTATTCTTAATCTCTACTTTTCTGTACAACACAAACGGACAGGTTGACGTTGGAATTAAACGTATTTATTATCAAATATTTAGGTGAGAATAGTTTTCACAAGCTGTTACTACAACAGGAATTATATATGAAACACTAAATCTGAGGTTGTACTAATATTTATGTTCATTTCATACTCATAAACGGCGTGTAATTGCTTTCAAGTGTCTTCATACAGTATCACCTTGGGAATCTGATCAAATGACCTTATAAAAGTCTTTAATTCACACGCCGGAGGGGAGAAACGCAGACTTATTTTCTCATTAAGAATCTGTCAGAGAGGAACGAGCCGTTTCTAATTGTGTGTTTTATTCTAAAAGCTCTTCATGTTTAATTCAGGCCTTTGTGTTGTACTGCAAACCCTCAGGACATCTGCATAATTTATGCACCGAACAAGAGAACACGCCGTTAAAGTTTGGACTATTGCAAACATTAATAAACTTGCACGCATCAACGGGATGAATTATTAAAATAAGAATCTAGTCTGGTTCAAAACGAGGCTGTCGGCACACGTTCCTTCATCGCTGCTCATTTCCGTCGTGCCATTTGTCTTCATTACGTCTGTCAGAGTTCACAGGACTCCATCTGACGGACCTGAACCTGCGCTTTCTTCAGCGTTGCCAGATATTCTTCAGGGGAAGTTGCTAAAGGAAGGTCGATTTGTTGCTAAACGTTGCTAAAGGTCACTTCGCGATGTTACCTCATTACGTAATCGCAACGCAAAATTGTGTCACTGCATCAAATCTCAGCAAAAACTATATTTTATATATGTTAATTTAGATTTGTTCGTAAAATAATATAAATGCATAATATAATATTAAAATGTAAACAGCTATTTTTAAATACATTACATTTTTGAAAACGTACACATTTTTGAAGGATTACAATTTAAGTTTTTTTCATTAGCTAGTAAACCAGTAGAACTTCACATTCTGAAAAGTTATAGTTTAAGCGGTGTATTAGTAGTTAGTTACTATACTAGTACACTCTAAGAAAAGTCTGTAAATGTTAATATAAAGGAATTTTCTGTATTGATTTTTCACAGGTTCTTTACCTTCATTTTTAATTACGCATTGTATTTTGTGTTTTCGGGTTACAACGGATAATGTAAATGAATTTAACGGTAAAAGACTGTAAAAATACTACTGTAAAAACCTGTTAAATGGTTAACGGTAAGTCCCCCTACTATATACGGTGAAAAACTGTATTGGCCATTACATGTAATTTTACGGTAGTATACCGTTTTTGGAAGTGAAAAAGAATGTATAATTTACAGTGAATAACCGTAAATTGACATTCCCAGAATTCCCTGCGTTACATTTCAAATTTGATGTTTTTTGTTGAAATAACTGTTTCTTCTTACTTTTTTCTAATCAGTTTTGTACATTAAGGTTACACCTAATGTTGTTAAATTAATGTTTATTGCATTATTTCAGTTTCACGTGTGTTACCATGATGGTGTTTAGTGTTTGTGTGAATGACACTGTGCACCTTCTATATATGTTAATAATTAAAAGCTGCTTGTGATGGGCTTTGGTTCATCATGTGACTTTCTCATCAGCACCTGCTTTTGGTGGTTATCCGTGTATTACAAAGGTACAAAACAGATTTCAGTACTTTAATAGGTTGGTATATTAACATTATATCAGTTAATGAAATTACGGTATTTAACTGTAAATTTAAAACCGTAAAACCTAAAACTTTGCTACCGTATTTTTTACGGTAAAATTCTGGCAACCACAGCTGCTGTTTTTTTTTTTACTGTAAATTTTACGGAATTTTTTTACAACATTTTTCTAGATATTTTTTCGTACAGTGTACTAGCTGATCAACAATCGTAAGTACAAGCTGCTAACAAAGTGTATCATAAATGAACAATTATTAAATTACTAAATTATTTTATTATTGTTATTAAATTAAACAATTGTAAATAGCAGCTAACTTAATTCACGTGATGTGTGCTAGGCATCTTTGGTTTTCTCTTTTTGTGTAATTTAAATGGTAAATGTTCCTTTTTATCATTTGAGTCACTTATCAAAAGTTGCCATATAAATTTTAGAAATAGCTAAATTTATTGCTAGGTGCTTTTGGAAGAAAACGTTGTTAGGGTAGTGTGAAAAGTTGCTAAATTTATCAATAAAATTGCTAAGTTGTTAAGAACCACTTCATGCACAGGTAACAAATTTAGGTTATAAAAACGCTGTGGGAACATTGTTTTGAAATTATTGTGATTGTAACGTTATTTGAAGGTTACAAGAACGTTTCTTACAACATTATAATAACTAATAATTTTCATCATAAATAAAACGTCAATTGATCGTTTATTTTTAATATTCTAAGAACCTTTTCTCTCAACATTATGAGAACATCCATCAAGTACAAATAACATCTTGAGGACGTTCTGAGAATGTTGTCCTAAGAACGTTTTCTTTCAATATTATGACAAAGTATATCACATATTATTATTAATAACATTCCATAAAGATTACTTTAAGAAAGTTCTGTCCTAACATTTATGTAAGTTATAAAAAAAATATTTGAAAGTGAATGTGTTGAAAGTTGTGAGAACGTTCCCTGTTAGCTGGATGTTCAGAGTTTAAAGAGCTTCTCTCTTAACAGCCCTGTGTTTAATTTATCTTCCCAATCTGGCAACCATGCTTGTACTGTAAATCAATGAGATCTTTATAACAGTATAGCAGATACTTACATTAAATGATTTATCAGTCATTGCTCAATATCTCCAATAATGTCTTAGTAATATGAGATTTATATGATGATATATGAGATGATATATAGATGTAGATTATATAATGATCAAAACATATAATGCAATGCAATCCAATGCTGATCGAGAGATGAAGAAATAAACGCTCCTCAAAAGATCCCGATGATCAGATTTGAGACGCACTGATTTTTCTAGAAAATAATTGACGGAGAATCAAGTAAAGCCGAGCTGCTTCAATCCAGTAAGTGTTCATCTGGAGATATGACTACAGTTATTCTGACGTTTACTTGGTTAAAATCAGCAATGATTCTGAACTCTCACGTTGAGACACGAGGAGAATAAAGCGATCTCTTCTCTGTCCTCCATCTGCGTCTCTCGTTCCAGTGTGATGTTTCAATCAATGTCTGTGAGATTCAGTGTGCCACCATTAGCTCTTCACCTCACACACACTAATCAATGTCAATCGCTCTAATGTTTGCCTGTGTAATATGAACGCTCTATTTCTGATCTGCTTTTAATTGCTCTTTTTGTGATGGCAGCATCAATAATGAATACTACACAGCAAAATCTCCAGTGTTGAAATCCTAGGACTTTTAGAGTAAAGTGTTAAAGTTGTGGTGGATTAACACTAGCTAGTGTAAACAGCGCTCTCTGGCCGGTGTCAATACGCAGAGAAACTCTTATAACACTCTGTTGAGTGTTATTATTAGTCACATCCGGGACATTTGCTCGTGTGCGCGCTTGACCCATCTGGAATATTTTTCACAGACGCCATTTTCTTAGACTCGCGATGTGGAGCATATGAGGACGGAAAACAGCGAAATTAAGTGTTTAATCTTACTTACAATATGTGTTTTGTAATATCATATCGTTGTCAGTCCTCTGTCGTGTTTGTCTTGTGTTCCCGCCTCTTGTGTCCTTATTTGGTCATGTTCCTGTCCTTGTTCAGTGCGATTATTAGTTAAGTCTTGTCCAGCCGTGTTTGATTTTCGTTTTTGAAAGTTTTGTTCCTGTGTGTTTGTCCCGCAGCATGGAAGTCGCCGCTCGTCATCCCGCCGTAGCACACAGCAAGTCGACGTGGGCGTTCGGCAGGATCACCGCGAGTCCGTTGGCCGCGAGCCCTTCCAGTCTGCTGCCGTCCGCGGCTCTCTTCAGCCCGCCGTTCGCAGTAAAAGCAACGCCACCGTCTGCGGCTCCCTCAAGCCCGCCTGTTCGCGGGGATATCATCGCCGCCGTCCGCCGGCTGTGGCTGACTCTAGCCCGCCAGCCACCGCTCACCCTAGCCCACCTGGAGTGCATGTGGCAAGCCCACAGCCCACGCTGACTCCTTCCCAGGTCCCATGGATCCAGTTCCCCAGTTTTCGGCCAGGAGTGCCGTTTCCAGTCCCGTGGATCCAGTCCACACATCACGGCCAGGAGTGCCGTTTTTAAGTCTTGTCGTGACCACAGGAGCAGTTTTAACCCAGTCAAGTCTTGTCTTGTCCACGGAGACTCGTCGACCTGTCACGGAAGTGGAGGCGGGTGCTGAGGGACCCTGTGAGGGCCCCTGACCCCTTGTCATGCCCAGAAGAAGCCTCAGATTCCAAGCTAGCCCAGGAGGGCTTCCTGTTCCTGTGTGTTTAGCCCCGGAGGGCTCCTGATACCCCCTTAATACCCCATGGAATTTTTTTTTGGGGGGGGGTAGTAAAGGTCCCGGCTGTAGTGGCCGGGCCAAGGGAGGAGGACCACCTGCCACGAAGACCACCTGCCATGGCCTCCAGAGCTTTATTATCTTTTTTTTTTAAAGCATGAACATGTGTTTTGGTAGGAGGAGTCCAACCATAAGTGAACAGTAAATGTTTACTTATACTCATGCCTTTCCACAGATGCCATGTTTCTTCTGTAGATTATTCAAAATATCTATTTTTTGTGTTCCTCAGAAGACAGAAGGTCCTACAGGTGTGGAACCACATGAGTATAAATAAATGATGACAGAATTTTCAGTTTTGGGTTAACTATTCTTATATTGTAAGTAGTGTTGTCAAAAGACCCGGTACTTCGGTACCAAGTCGGTACTAAAAAAATGAAAACGTCACGTTACCAGGTTTTTTTTAAGTACCGGTGGTACCGAGTACCCGGTCAACCCGGTTCTTGATGCGTACGGATCTATGATTTCCGCGATGCAGAAAACGCGGACGGAATCTCGGAATCCAGTTAAAAAAACGGAGTTTACAGTTTAGCACGGAATGTCAAAGTTTGGATGAAATAATCAAAAGTAGGTCGTCACACTTTAATCAAATCGCGACGTGGACTAGTATCTGTAAATATTAAGTCGCAAAAGTCGATTCAGATATGAATCCCGCATGTTCTGCTAGTCTCTGTGTGTGTGAATGAATGAATGAATGGCAGAGACGCGCGGTTTTTTTTCTTTTTTTTACACTGAAGCGCGTGATTTCAGCATCTGCCGTCTCAATGAAGCCATAAATACATAAACAACATCTACAGAACTGCTCTGAGAGTCCCTTCACGAGTATTCTACCGTTCCATTTGAGTAAAACCAGCTTCATATCATATAGCTACACACGGAAATTTAAATGTATTCACGGCAACCCGTCAAAATAAAAGTTTATCTTAAAGACATTGTGCCAAAAATATATTACTATTATTTAGTAGAATGTATGTGATACTATTACTACTGTTGATAAAAATATATATATATATATTTTTAAAGAAATAATCACACAATATTTCTTCCATATTTTAATTTTAATAGTAAATCCCCTTTATTTACCCAAAAAATAAAATGTTTAAATTTCATTAATTAAAAGACAAATTAAATTTGGGTGAAACTTCACTGTTTACTGTTTTTCATACTTTTATTACTTGCGGAAAAACTTGAAACACAATTTAAATAAGTATGAAGAATGGCATTGATTTTTGTAAATTTTATTTTTGTTTGACTATTATTAAAAATAGTGTGTTTTTAATTAGCATGTGGTACCGAAATTGGTACCGAGAACCGTGGATTTTCACTGGTATCGGTACCGAATACTGAAATTTTGGTACCGTGACAACACTAATTGTAAGTGATACTTGTCCCTGACATTTCACCTGATAAATGGATGTGAAATAATCCTTTTTGTTTAGTTTTTTCTCCTATTTTACAGGAGCACTTTTGTGATGCTGCAAGTGGGAGTTGGGTATCTTGCTTGGCTGAAAACTGCAGAGAAACACATCTCGTCTTGCTGAAAACTACTCTTTACAAGGAGGTCCAAACACCATTAGCAGAGACTTTGTTCAGTGAGCATTAACATGCATTCTGCCTGGATGCTAATGAACGGGATGCTGTTGTTTAAGCTGATAAATGTAAGTGTTATAAACCTTATGACATTAAGTGTACATATGGACCAAATAAGAACATGTATTTTGTGCCTTTGCACTGATTTGCTTTGACATTATGATGTTTTAATTGTTGTAAGAACATGTTCTTTACATGCATTGAAAACATTGAATGTGAAAACATTTTGGCGCAGGGAAAAAGATTTACATTTCAATTAAAAATTAATAATTGTAAAAGTGTATTGTTTTGTGGGTTTATTTTTTAATATTTTTACCTGAACATTGGTGCAGTGTTCACCAGTTGAGGGAGTTATATTCACTCTTTAAAATTTGCAGCGTAGGTTTATGTTTTAATTTGCATTACCATTTTAAAATAAGTATTTACAATATTTACATTAAATCAACATTAAATAAATACACTGGGTGTGAAGGATTAATCACCATAAAGTGTTAAATGTGTATACTTGCGAGTAATAATTTCTTAACACCCTGAGTAATTAAAATTAAACACTAACACAGTGTTAAACACTTTCGTCAGTGTTGTTTTAACACTAGCAAAGATGGACCTGTATGTTCACCCAGAAAGTGATAATTTTAACACCCATGGTGACAAACCTCCCAACATATTTTTGCTGTGTATGGAAGGCAGTTTCTGCCACTGAATAAAAAATTAAAAAGGTAATTGCGATTTTTGTCTCACAATTCTGACTTTTTCTCGCAATTGCGAGTTTACATCTCATAATTGCGAGATATAAAGTCAGAATTTGCGAGATATAAAGTCAGAATTGCGACATGAAGTCAGAATTGTGACAAAGTCAGAATTGCGAGATATAAAGTCAGAATTGAGATATAATGTCAGAATTGCGACATATAAAGTCAGAATTGAGATATAATGTCAGAATTGCGAGATATAAAGTCAGAATTGCGACATACAAAGTCAGAATTGCGAGATACAAAGTCAGAATTGCGACATACAAAGTCAGAATTGCGAGATATGAAGTCAGAATTGCGAGATAAGTCAGAATTGCGAGATATGAAGTCAGAATTGCGAGATAAGTCAGAATTGCGATATAAAGTCAGAATTGTGACATAAAGTCAGAATTGCGAGATATAAAGTCAGAATTGAGATATAATGTCAGAATAGCGACATATAAAGTCAGAATTGAGATATAATGTCAGAATTGCGAGATATAAAGTCAGAATTGCGACATACAAAGTCAGAATTGCGAGATATAAAGTCAGAATTGCGACATGAAGTCAGAATAGCGAGATATGAAGTCAGAATTGCGATATAAAGTCAGAATTGCGTCATGAAGTCAGAATAGCGAGATATGAAGTCAGAATTGCGATATAAAGTCAGAATTGCGACATATAAAGTCAGAATTGCGACATATAAAGTCAGAATTGAGATATAAAGTCAGAATTGCGACATACAAAGTCAGAATTGCGAGATATAAAGTCAGAATTGAGATATAATGTCAGAATTGCGACATATAAAGTCAGAATTGAGATATAATGTCAGAATTGCGACATACAAAGTCAGAATTGCGAGATATAAAGTCCGGTTCTAAGGAGAAAAAAGACTAAAAGAATAAAAGTTTATATCTCGCAATTCTGACTTTATAACTCGCAATTGCGAGTTTTATATCATGCAATTTTTTTTCTCAGAATTGACAGTTTATATCTCGCAATTGTGACAATTGAAGTCAGAATTGTGAGTTTGTATCCGGCAATTGTCAGATGTAAACTCACAAATGTGAGACAAAAGTCAGAATTGTGAGATAAAAAGTCACAATTACCTTTTTTTATTTTTTTCAGTGGCGGAAACGGGCTTCCATAGAATACGGTTCAGAGACAGGAGTAGAATGTTAGTAGAATGTTGTAAGAAACTTTGTAACCTTTAAATAACATTCTAATCACGACAAGAAAACTGGATATTTTTCTAACTTTTAAATAACACTCTACTTATGACAAGAAAACATTTTAACATTCTTAGAATATTAAAAACAATCATTCAAATAATGTTATATTTTGGGTGAAATCAAAGTTAGTAAAATGGTTTAGGAAATATTTTTGTAACCTTCAAATAATTTTTAGTTTTTACTTTTTAACGTTTTAGGAACATCAAAACAATGTTCCTACAACATTTTTTTGTATAACGTACATCTAGAGTGCACGAGCAAAGATGTTTCAGATGTTCAACGTCTAGGCAACTGATGCCTTTTCTCTTTTATTACTTAAATATTGAAGAAAAGATCAAAGAAATGTAAAAAGATATAAATATGTGTGAATGAACATCAAAGTGTTATTTGGAAAGAGAGGAACACATTCTCCAGTGTTTTATAAGAAAATACTATTTCTTTTTATTCAATGTAACTTGCCATTTCTTTATGATTATTAGTGAAATTTGCTAGTAATTTCTGAGTGAAAATGTCAATTCTACAGCAAATGGTTTCAGTGTACAGCAGTAAAAGAGAAGATTTGTTTAATAATACCCTTAAATCATCGTATTTGCCGACACAATCCCTTTACGGTTGCTGTTTTGTGTCTCGTCAGCAGTGCATCGAGCTGTTAGAGACGTAGTCCCAGCATGCTTTGTGTTTTCATCGCACCTCTGAGAGAAGCAGAAGTGAGCTTTAGTTATAACACACGTGTGTTTAGACGCACTCAGAATCAACAGCAGCCGATCGATCGTCTACGTCCAAGACGAAGCTGCATTTCTGACTGCGTATTAACAACAAACGTTTGTTTGCTCTCAGAAGGAGAGATGTTCTGCACGCAGTGAGTTTGGCTGCAGAAAGCGGGTCAATTCACAGCAGATCCTGGACCCGTAACACACCTGTGAATGCACTGAATCCACTAACCTCACACCTTTAAGCAGGCCGTGACCTTTCCACCGGCTCAAAAACTGAAACGCTTTGACCATCAGAATGACTCAAATTCACCTGCAGTTTTATAACACAAGAACAAACTGTTATACGACATCTGTTTCCTTCAAATGTCCTTCCTCTTTGGCACAGCATAGATTATTGTGCACAACAACTTATTACTGATCTATTGAGTGGCAGATATGAAACAAATACATATTTCATTCCATATAAAGGTGTTTTTCTTCATGTGATTTAAGATGCTGTAGTTCCTCCTGTATCTCGACGCAGCATCAGCATGAACTTGTTTCTCTGACAGAAGTGTGATGAAAGGTGTCAGAAACGTGGGTTATTTTTAGCCTCGTTGTGTGCGCGCTCTCATTGGACGCAGACAGAACAGGAAGTGACGGATTATTATGTAACGCCCTTAATTAGCTGCTCCAAATCAAATCAAACTCAAACGGCACATGAAACGACTTCAGCACACCGCCAAAATGATTTTCACTTGCTATATTTGTCTTGTTTTGTGCAGTACTAATATCTAAACACTCTTAAATAAAGATGCATACTTGAGTATTCAGATATCCTGAAAAAGTATCAGAATTATGTGTAAAATCAACAAATATCTGCCAAAGGGGTCAGAAAAATAATCTCATTTTTTTCTTCTAAACCCATTGACAAATATTTTCTTTTTTTAAGCTGAATTTTGAGAGATTTAATATCTTAAATGCTTTTCCTTAAGATCTTGATTTAAGAATATTGAGATATCTCTACTGGAAAACAAGACAAAAATACTGAGGAAGGGCATCCGTTTTTGCAGTGCATCGTGGAGGAGTTATTTTATTCTCTGGAACGAAGCAAGAGGAAATTAAATCAATTATTCATAGTTCATTATTGCATTTTGCTTTTGAATTTTTTTGACAAGTATATTTTCTTTTCTAAAGGCAGAAACTTTAAACAAGCACTTAAAACCCAACCGTAACACATTACTAACATGACATCAGCTGAAGAGAAAGCCTTTAAATACATAAACTACAGATATGTGACATGACTATTACTCTGCTAGTCATATTACCAAATGACAGATGGATTTGTGATGTTTGATTGAACATACGGCCTCAAGCACAGAAGAAATGTAGGAACATTGTTTTTAAATGTAATCAGATTACTTTTTTTTTCAACTAACTAATAAAAAGTAATGCATTACTTTTAAATTTACAATGAAAATATCCGAGTTACTTTTTTAAAATAAGTAACAATTAATTTGTTTATTAATTTCACTTTTGGTGTGAAAGGATCCTTATAGTTGGCAAAAATATAACTTATATAACCCAGGTGACAATGCGTTATGCATTAATTTCCATAAAATGTAACTAAGTAATGCAATTAATTACTTTTTTATGGCGTAACGCAATATTGTAACGCATTACTTTTAAAAGTAACTTTCCCCAACACTGCTTGCAACATAATAACTAACTTTAAAGGGATAGTTCACCCAAAAATTATCCCATGATTTAGTCACCCTCAAGCCACAAAAAATGCCTCACACAGCTTTCGATTGTGAACGTGCTAGAAATTCTGTTTATATAGTTTTAAATATGGATATTTTCATATTGCTACAGGAGGCCTTTAATCATGGGATCATTGTTGGATGAACTATCCCTTTAACTCCTCTAACTTTATTTTCACCCAAAATATAACATTATTTGAATGTTTGTTTTTTATTATTTTAAGTTTTTCTATGATTATACTGTTTTTCCGCAGCGCTCCGGGTTGAGATGCGCTCACAGAATCATTTCAAAGAGACCATGCGTCCGTCTCTCTCGTCAGGGTCGAGCTCTCCTCCGTCTCAACAGGGCACAATATGTTCAGAGACCAACACGAGTCCAGATTAATGCAGGACTCAAGGTGATGAGGACGACCAAGAATAGCAGCCACACACACGACTATGAAATCACAGCTAAAACATCTCAGGAAGCCTCGTTGAGCTTCATTAGCAGGTTTCCGGTGTTTGTGTGTCAGATCAGCAGCGTAATAACCAGCGTGAACGGGGAAGACAAGAACAGAAGTCAATGTAATTACAGCGTCTGAAGCAGCGACTCGGCAGTCTATGTGCATTACAGTCAGATAACGTTTATTTACGTTGTATTTTCCCTCATAATAAGCTGAACGATCTCCGGCGGGAGTAATAATCTGCGTTAAGTGACAAGCTCATTTGTGATTCAGGATATTGGATTCAAGTGAAACGGCTTCTTAAATGAGAACAAATGCAGGGCGGGACTTGGTTTTGATTGGATGGGTGTGGTTTGCTGTGATTGACAGGTCACTGGAGGGGAGGGGTTATTATTATTGCCCCGCCCTCATGTCGCTGCATTTTACATTTTCGTGTTTTACATTTACGTTTATGCATTTAGCAGAGGCTTTTATCCAAAGAGGAATATTCATAATATACAGTGCCAGGTTTATCAGACAACTAGATTAGGATTCGTTTTTGTTTACCAGGGCGCTTGATTGGGCGCCATAATTTTTCAAAGTTCAAATGATGTTTAAAAATGATTGATTGTAGGAATATGTTTTAAAATCAAATACATTTCCAATATTTCATGTTTTATTAAATTTGTTACTAGCAATTTCTGAAGTGAAAACTGCTTGTTTTTTCAGTTTAGGAATATTCCATAAACAATGAAAATTGGTTGTTTTTGGTTTCATGGTGACTTCAATCTGTCCTGGAAGACGGGTCATAACCGTTTTTTTTTTTTTTTGGTAATAACGAGCGCTGCATTCACAGACAGATGAAACCACCAATCCATCCCGAGCAGACGGGGTCGTGACCTCTGAATAACAAACACAAACATCTGCACTGCTGCCCAACAATATGAGTTTCAATAGTCGCAGGTACAGTCACGTTGGTGTTCTATATCAATGTTTTTTGGCTTCTTTTTATATGTTTGTTTCTAACAACTAAATCTGGGCCTCTACAGTCACTTTTGAACAGAAAATGTTACATCTTGAAAATTTAAATTTCATCGGAATGAGATGACACCTGCTGACTTTTGTTGTAATTGCTACGTAAACACACGAAAAAATCATTGACATGATTCGAATATGTTAAAGGCGTGAAAAATAAAAAATAAATGAATGGTACCTTCAAGATCAAAAAATAACTATGGAAAAAAATAGCTAATTAAAAACTGTATAAATATTGCACAGTATCATAAAATCCCTTCAAAATTCTAAATAATAATCAAAAATATATTATCATTGATTTACAGAATATATAAAAAAACATATGACCATTGATCTGAAGTGGTGCAGGTATATAGTGTGTTTCTGACGCTCAGCGGACTGAAAACACACGCTAGACACGAGGACGACGAGTCGTCTGCTTCTGTCTGATCCATCACATACGCCACAGGAACGTTCTCACAATGTTTTTTAAAAGTTATATAAATGTTAGGACAAATGTGTAACTTGTAATGTTATTAATATTTGAAATACATTCTCATAATGCTGAGAAAAAAAACATTCTGAGATCAACATCATCCTTACAATGTAATTTGTGTTTTGATGAAAGTTTGTGTAAGACATGTTTTTTTTTGTAACCTTTAAATAACATTCTAATAATGCAAGAAAGCCATACGTTTTAACGTTCTTAGAATATTAAAAACAGTTATAGTTTGGGTAAAAAATAAAGTTAGTAGAATGTTGTAAGAAACTTTTTTGTAACCTTTAAATAATGTTCTAATCACAACAAGAAAACTGGGTATTTTATTAAAAATAATCGTTCTAATCTTTGATTTTGGGTGAGAATACGTTCGCAAAATGCTGTAAGAAATGTTTTTGTGACCTTGAAATAACATTATAATCACAATGAAAACTGGACATTTTAGAAACATTCTAAACAAATGTTCTCACAATGTTTTTTTTAATCTAAATAGTCATCTAATTCCACCAGAATCAACTAATATGTAGAAACATCTATTTATGTCTCATCTGCATGTGTTCACTACACTCGTAAAAATAAAAGTGCTTCTCGATGCCACAGAAAGACCTTTTTTGTCTTAATGGCTCCATAAAGAACCTGAAGAACCTTTCTGTTTCTTTGTGGCGAAAGAAGGTTCTTCAGATTATAAAAAGCTAAGAAAGAGACGGTTCTTTGACTGAATGGTTCTTTGTGGAACTAATCGTGCTTCTTCTATGGCATCGCTGTGAAAAACCTTTTAAGCGCCTTTATTTTTAAGAGTGTATTTTACATTCACGTTTATTTCTCCTGAAATGCACGTTCACTGAAACACGCCAGGATTCATGAGCACAGACAGCTCTGCAGTATTTTCAGTCAGCACGGTCCCAACACAAGCAGAACTGAATTTATCCAAACACTTCGTCACATACGGTTCCTCAGATCTGGATGAGCCGCAGCGTTCGTTCTCTAAACATCAGCAAACACTGAGACTCGGAGACGTAGAAAAGACCGCAGAGCAATTTCACAGACTCAGGAGATTCATCTGGATTCTGATGATATTTACAATAAAGAAATGATCAATGCAGTTCAGAAACTCTATAGTCGAGTGGGATGACTTGTTTTCTAATATCAAAATACAAAAAAAGGAGGAAACTCTCAAACATGCAATAAAATTAAATAAATGCAAATCAATCAATCACTATCATCACTTACAAGAAATGTCAGAATATTACCATGACTCTTTGAAATACTGTGTTATTACCACATATTATCATACAAACATCAGTTTCCAAAACATGTCTGTGTGTGCATTAATGCCTTTAGGATACACTATAATTACTCTGAAAAAAATTATACTATTTTTTTTTTTTTTTTAAGGTAAGTGGTTGCAAACTATTTATTTTAGCTACATTTAAATACAAAATACAAAAATGTTGAAAGTTAGTCAACTAAATTTGTTTATTTAAATGTAGCTAAAATAAAGTGTTTGCAACCACTTACCTTAAAAAAATTGAGTAAATTCAATAAATCGTTTTTTCAGTGTATGGTACATTGCGTCAGATGTATCCTGAACAAACACTACGATGAATGATTAATACTGTATATTTATATATAATAAACAAAAATGCCAAACATAAACCAAAATAAAGCATATAGGCTATTGTTTTATAGGAGAGTGTTGACTGAATGTCTAAAACAAAACTGATACCAAATAATCAATCAATAAACCACTTTAAACTGGTTTTTATATTTCTAAAGTGGTTTATGTGTTTGTAGCCTATTCGAGGTTCTGATTGATTGATAGCCTACTCACCTGCGCTCGCGACAGATTAAAGACGGAATAAAGAACGAGCTCGAGACGTTACCTGCCGCACCTGCGTCGCTCCTGATCAATCCTGATCAATCCATCCGATCAGCGCGCGATCAGTCCGGCGGGAGTCAGGGTTTCCGCTTCCTTTCGGTCCGGTTCGCTTCAGTCAGCGGCGCTTCACATGATTCAGATCCGCGCGGGAGTTGAGCGCCTAACCGTCACTAACCGTCACTAACCGTCCCAGAACTCAACAGACGAGATTATTCCGCGGAACGCTTCCCGCGTCTTCTGTTTAAAATTGGAATGTTTATTATGAGCCGCAAAAACAGAAGGCAAAAAAAAAATTAAAGAAAAAAGATGGAGAGAGAAACAGATGCTGCTCTTCCCTGAGCTTCACACACACACTGACTGACTGAAATACACACACACACAATCAAACCTCTCTCTCTCTCTCTCTCTCACACACACAGCTACCGTTCATTTACATTTACCACCCCAGATAACAAATATATGTTGTAAGAACGCTGTGCAAACGTTTCCATTAAAACGTTATTTCTGAATGTTTAAAACGTCCAATCTTTTATTTATTTTTTATTTTTTAAAATCTTGGTTATAACAGAGTTAAAAGAACGTCCCATTTTACCACTTATTTGCAGACATTATAAGAACGTTATTTTCGAATGTTTTCTTAACGTTCTCAAACAACATCTCAGAAACGTCAGATGAACATTACCGGATCGGCTGAATATATTCAGAATATATATATATTTTATAAACAAAAATGGCATTGAATGTTTAATATAGCCTACCTATTGTTACGACATTAATAATAAACAAATGTCTCAAAAAATAAACCAACGCAAACAAAACTTATTTTGCTGTCAGTTATCAGCTAATCCACTCCAAACCGAGACTTATTATATTTCTAAATTATTATAATTTTTTTTAAATATTTTAAAAACGTTTTTTCTTGGTTACACAAACTTTAAAGGAATGTTCCATTGCAAACATTCTGAGAATGTCAGGATACTTTTGAAAGTTTTTTGAACTTTCTAAAAGTATAGTAACATTTAACAGTAACACTTAAACATTTTACCAAAAAAGAAAAAAAAAGTTCCATGAATGATGAATAAATAACGTTTTATGCTAACGTTTTGAGAACATGATTTCAGACCGGATAAATCTAAACGAACGTTCTATTAACGTTACTGGTAGAACGTTCCCTGTTTTCTGGGATCATAGCCTACTACCAACAAAAATGCCAAACATAAACCAAAATAAAGCATATAGGCTATTGTTTTATAGGAGAGTGTTGACTGAATGTCTAAAACAAAACTGATACCAAATAATCAATCAATAAACCACTTTAAACTGGTTTTTATATTTCTAAAGTGGTTTATGTGTTTGTAGCCTATTCGAGGTTCTGATTGATTGATAGCCTACTCACCTGCGCTCGCGACAGATTAAAGACAGAATAAAGAACGAGCTCGAGACGTTACCTGCCGCACCTGCGTCGCTCCTGATCAATCCTGATCAATCCATCCGATCAGCGCGCGATCAGTCCGGCGGGAGTCAGGGTTTCCGCTTCCTTTCGGTCCGGTTCGCTTCAGTCAGCGGCGCTTCACATGATTCAGATCCGCGCGGGAGTTGAGCGCCTAACCGTCACTAACCGTCACTAACCGTCCCAGAACTCAACAGACGAGATTATTCCGCGAAACGCTTCCCGCGTCTTCTGTTTAAAATTGGAATGTTTATTATGAGCCGCAAAAACAGAAGGCAAAAAAAAAATTAAAGAAAAAAGATGGAGAGAGAAACAGATGCTGCTCTTCCCTGAGCTTCACACACACACTGACTGACTGAAATACACACACACACAATCAAACCTCTCTCTCTCTCTCTCTCTCTCTCTCTCTCTCTCTCTCTCACACACACACACAATCAAACCTCTCTCTCTCTCTCTCTCTCTCTCTCACACACACACACAGCTACCGTTCATTTACATTTACCACCCCAGATAACAAATATATGTTGTAAGAACGCTGTGCAAACGTTTCCATTAAAACGTTATTTCTGAATGTTTAAAACGTCCAATTTTTTATTTATTTTTTATTTTTTAAAATCTTGGTTATAACAGAGTTAAAAGAACGTCCCATTTTACCACTTATTTGCAGACATTATAAGAACGTTATTTTCGAATGTTTTCTTAACGTTCTCAAACAACATCTCAGAAACGTCAGATGAACATTACCGGATCGGCTGAATATATTCAGAATATATATATATTTTATAAACAAAAATGGCATTGAATGTTTAATATAGCCTACCTATTGTTACGACATTAATAATAAACAAATGTCTCAAAAAATAAACCAACGCAAACAAAACTTATTTTGCTGTCAGTTATCAGCTAATCCACTCCAAACCGAGACTTATTATATTTCTAAATTATTATAATTTTTTTTAAATATTTTAAAAACGTTTTTTCTTGGTTACACAAACTTTAAAGGAATGTTCCATTGCAAACATTCTGAGAATGTCAGGATACTTTTGAAAGTTTTTTGAACTTTCTAAAAGTATAGTAACATTTAACAGTAACACTTAAACATTTTACCAAAAAAGAAAAAAAAAGTTCCATGAATGATGAATAAATAACGTTTTATGCTAACGTTTTGAGAACATGATTTCAGACCGGATAAATCTAAACGAACGTTCTATTAACGTTACTGGTAGAACGTTCCCTGTTTTCTGGGATCATAGCCTACTACCATCATAAATGTCCCAAAACTCCATGTTAGTATTTTTAAATGATGTTATTATATCTGTTGTTCACACATTTAGCACAGAATGATTGTCGGTGTTTATTCTTATATTAACAGAAGTACCCCGCTATTTAGACAAGGCGCTGCAGTATCGTGGATCATCCAGATACTGAATATGGCGATCATTCGCAATCATGGTATGTATTTCAAAGATATAATCACCGTACCATGGTAG
>NC_081158.1:35338608-35341108 GCF_012432095.1 Onychostoma macrolepis
AGTGTATGGCAGCTGAGTGCACTACATCAGAAAGGACTGTAGGCTACACTGCGCGTGACACTTGGAGCTTATGTACTTTTATATTACATGTACCTTACTTTAGAAAATAGCAATAACACTCAAAATAAACTTATATTGTAATTATACATACCTCTGCGTCAGCTTTGTGGTTTCATCGATCATTAATTTGTTTTGTAATGCTTATATGTTCATTAAATAGCCTACTATTAAAAAGCTGTCAAATTTTATGTATTTATTATTTTTAGTATTTTGAAACTCTCCCGAGCAGAGTTTTGCGCTCAGATAAGATGATAATTGTCATAGAGCGCCATCAGGCGATTGTTAATTTAATTTAGTGCTCTCAAACGATTAATCGCATCCAAAATAAAAGTTTTTGTTTGCATAATATGTGTGTGTGTACTGTGTATATTTATTATGTGTATCTAAATACAAACACATGCATGTATATATTTCAGAAAAGCAGGTTATGTTTATATGTTAAATATATTTATTTATGGTATAAATTGTATTAATATAAATATAGATGTAAATCTTTTCAAAATATATACTGTATGTGTGTGTACTTAAATATACATAATAAATATACACAGAACACACACATATATGTGACCCTGGAGCACAGAAGCAGTCATAAGCAGCTCAGCTATATTTGTAGCAATAGCCAACAATACACTGTATGGATCAAAATGATACATTTTATGCCAAAAATCATTAGGATATTAAGTAAAGATCATGTTCCATGAAGATATTTAGTAAATTTCCTACCGTAAATATATCAAAACTTAATTTTTGATTAGTAATATGCATTGCTAAGAACTTAATTTGAACAACTTTAAAGGTGATTTTCTCAATATTTAGATGTTTTTGCTCCCTCAGATTCCAGATTTTCAAATAGTTGTATCTCAGCCAAATATCGTCTCATGTAAACACCTTAATCATAATACTATTCAGAATAAGGTAAATAATTATATTACTGATGTCCATGGAAACGCAGTCACTGAAAGGTGAGGACTTTGCATCTTTGTATCTGAATAATTTCTGGTTTGACTGTACACTCACTGACCAATCAGCAGAGGGGGGCGGGGTCTCACCTGCGATGCGGCCGATGGGCGTGGCCTGCTCCTCGGGCGGAGAGACAGGCATGATGATGTGATTGCGGTAGTGACGCTCGTCCTGCAGGGGGAGCTGGAGAGGCGTCTGATGGGCGAAGTGCGCTTGAACTTTGACCTCGCGGCCGTTCTCCTGAGGCGTGCCGCGTCCGTGCCTGAAGTCGGGGCTCAGCAGCGGGTGCATGATGGTGCTAGGCATGAGCTGGATGACGCGCGGCGGCGGCGGCTCCTCCTGAAGCGTGCAGTGGCCGTTAGCCGCAGACGGAGACACGGACAGCGGATACACGTCGTCCGGCAGGTGGTGGTTGCTGTCGGGCAGCTGTGCGGACGCCTGCTGGAGGTCCTCGGCTGAGCGCAGCTGCGTGGGCGGATGATGGGGCGAGCGCGAGCGATGGCGCAGCTCGATGGTCGGCGGATGCAGGGAATGAGCGTCTGCGGCGCGCGGCGGCCGGCGTACCGTTTCTGACACACAGAGAGAGAACCAACATCAGATTAACATGAACAGCTCACATAAAAATATGAAAGTATATTAAAAAAAGCCCTTTGAAGCTGCACTGAAACTGCATTTTTGTTCAAATCGTTGGACACCATTGAAGTCCACTATATGGAGAAAAATCCTGGAATGTTTTCATCAAAAAACTTAATTTCTTTGCGACTGAAGAAAGAAAGACATGAACATCTTGGATGACATGAGGGTGAGTAAATGATCAGGACATTCTTATTCTGGAAGTGAACTTATCCTTTAAAGGGGAGATCAGGTGCAAAATTCACTTTTAATAACCCCTTTCTCAGATCAAGCCGTTCACAGATTCTGGCCACCGATCTGCCTAAATGCATCTATGTTCGCGCGAATTAAATTATAAATGTCTTTCCTAGCACTCTTGAGCAACTTAATGCATCCTTGATGAATAAAAGTATTAGTTTCTTTAAAAAAAAACAATCAAATTATTACTTTTCAACAAGAGTTGAATATTAAATATTTTCTTTTTAAAACCTTATTAAAAAAACTAATTTAAAATATACAAATATTTTAAGTAAATTATTGCAAATTAAATTGTAAATACTATTTATTATGTTTAATAACATATAAATAATTTTAAGTGCTTCATGTTTTAAATAATATTTTTGTTGAGAATTTGTCATGAAAAACTCACAGATTAATTGAAAGGTCAAAAGAACAGTATTTTTTTTTTTTTTACTTTTTTTTAAATTCTTTTGTAACATCATAAATGTCTTTACTGGCACTTTTGATTAATTTAGTGCACCCTTGATGAATAAAAGTATTACTTTCTTGTAAAAAAAAAAAAATCATTACATTTCTTTAAAGAAAAACACTTTTCAACAAGGGCATATGAAATATTTGGTTTTTA
>NC_081158.1:35346108-35348608 GCF_012432095.1 Onychostoma macrolepis
CTCACAGCAGCTGATTCTGACCACGTAAAGATTTATTTTTACATTTTTCATGAGCATCTTTCCCTCTCTCTGTGATTGCTGTCTGTTCTGTTCAGTTCTGAACCGTTTTATCTGGTTTATAAAGCAGAATCAAACCAAAACAGCTTCAGATCAGACTAAACGAGTCCAGAGATTCACACGCCCTCGTCTGTCACTCAACCTGTCCGACACGATCCTGAACTAAACCACTGCCTTCCGGAACTCAGGAGGGAGTGAGTGTGTGTGTGTGTGTGTGTGTGTGCGCGCGTGTGCGTGCCTGCGTGCATGTGTGTACGCATGTGTATGCGTGTGTGAGAGTGTGTGTGTGAGAGAGTGTGTGTGTGCATGTGAGAGAGTGTGTGCACGTGTGAGAGTGTGTGTGGTGTGTATGTGAGAGTGTGTGTGCGTGTGTATGTGCATGTGAGAGAGTGTGTGCGTGTGCGTGCGTGCGCGTGTGAGAGTGTGTGTGGTGTGTATGTGAGAGTGTGTGTGTGTGTGTGCATGTGAGAGAGTGTGTGCGTGTGCGTGCGTGCGTGTGAGTGTGTGTGGTGTGTATGTGAGAGAGTGTGTGCGTGTGTGTGTGTGCGTGTGAGAGAGTGTGTGCGTGTGCGTGCGTGCATGTGTGTGCGCGTGTGAGAGTGTGTGTGGTGTGTATGTGAGAGAGTGTGTGCGTGCATGTGAGAGAGTGTGTGCATGTGTGTGTGCATGTGAGAGTGTGTGCGTGTGTGTGTGTGTGCGTGTGTGTGTGTGCGTGCATGTGAGAGTGTGTGGTGTGTATGTGAGAGAGTGTGCGTGTGTGTGTGTGTGTATGTGAGAGTGTGCGTGCGTGCGTGAGAGTGTGTGTGTGTGTGTGCGTGCGTGCATGTGTGCGCGTGTGAGAGTGTGTGTGGTGTGTATGTGAGAGAGTGTGTGCGTGTGTGTGTGTGTGTATGTGAGAGTGTGCGTGTGCGTGCGTGCATGTGTGTGCGCGTGTGAGAGTGTGTGTGGTGTGTATGTGAGAGAGTGTGTGCGTGTGTGTGTGTGCGTGTGCGTGCGTGCATGTGTGTGCGCATGTGAGAGTGTGTGTGGTGTGTATGCACTCACGACACACACTCATGTTCTCACTCTCTCTCATGCGTGTCAGCACACGTCACACATTAAATCTGTTCCGGAGCTTCAATTACATCCCATAATAGTGGATTAGTGGATATCAACTCATTCAAGAGTCTTTGAGGGTTTGGCTTCATCTGTCACCATAATAATGTATAAAAATATAATAGTGCTGTCAAACGATTAATCGCATCCAAAATAAAAGTTTTTGTTTACGTAATATATGGGTGTGTACTGTGTATATTTATTATGTATGTATAAACACACACATGCATTTATATATTTTAAAAAAATATGTTATATTTACATATTAAATATATTTATATATAATATAAATTATATGAATATAAATATAAACATGTAAATATTTTCAAAATATATACTGTATGTGTGTATCTTTATATATACAGTACATAATAAATATACACAGTACACACACATATATTATGTAAACAAAACTTTTATTTTGATGCGATTAAACATTTGACAGAACTAAAATAAATTAATTAAATACATAAAAATTTTATCAAATTCAAATCAAATATTTCATTTAACATTTTGGATAAACGGTGTCTATATAATAAATAAATAGATAAGTATATAAATAAAATAATTGTAATTGTATTATATTAACAATTATTTTGGTTTTATTTTATATTAATAGATATATATATATATATATATATATATATATATATATATATATATATATATATATATATATGAGTAGTCAACATTTGAAGTGGATCAAGACCTTTCATCAAAGCTGTCCTATAACCTTAAAACAAAATGCGTACAAAGGACAACTTCATAAATGCATTATTGCAGTAGTCTATGCCGTGTGGATCGAGACAGGATCAACACACTCATGTCTGCAAATCTGAGCTTAAGGTCAAAGGTCATGTGACGGTCACAGAAGCTCGCTGAGATCTGCTGTGTGTCTCAGCATCTGCTCCCACAGAGACCGTTACCCGTGACAACACCAACTTGACTTCCCACAACGCACCCTGACAGGAAGTCAAACACACTCACATACACACAGGAAGTCAGGAACAAGCGATCTGCAGTGATGCGGAGGACTATAAACAGCAGCACAAGAGGAACAGACGAACATTACAGTCAACATGAAATCAAAACTCAAACTAAACTGATGTTTGTCTACAGAAATAACCTTTCATCAGAACATAAAACTCACTCCATCTCTGAAACCACTTTTTTACACGCGCACACACACACACACTCGCACACACACGCACACACTCACACACACACACACACACGTGTACATACATACATAAATTAATATAAAATAAAACAAAATAATTAAGTTAATATAATACAATTAGAATTATTTTATTTAACATGCATTATTTCACTTACATTTTATTATTCA
>NC_081158.1:35353608-35388608 GCF_012432095.1 Onychostoma macrolepis
CACACACACACACACACACACACACACCCCATCCATCCGTCCGCTGGAAAACAGGCGATTCGATCAGTGTCAGGAAAACAGAGCCGCCTCCAGCCAAGAGCTTCTCGGAAGTTCCTGTCATTTTTCCCTCCCTCCCTCCCTCCCTCCCTCACTCCCTCCCTCCCTCACTCGCTCACTCCCTCTCTCTCTCCCTCCCTCCCACTCTCCCTCCCACTCGCTCAATTCAACTCTCTCTCTTTCTCTCCAGTCTAATGCAGGTAAGAGAGTTTGAGCGCTCCGTGCATCCATAAACCCATCAGAAATTTACCAACATTACTACATCTCCAGCACTTTCTGCAAACCAAAAAAAAAATCAAAATCAAAGCCCATTTCATGACTGCATAAAGAACGACTAACATGAAGCTGCAGAAGTGCGAGAACAGAAACACAACTTTTAGCTCGCCTCAGTCTTGAAACATGGATTTTTGAATCGTGAATCATTTGTTCAAATCAAGAACTGACTTAAAACTGTAAAAAAAAAAAAAAAAAAAATTATATATTTAATTATATAATTAAAATATATATATATATATTTTTTTAATATAAAAATGTATTTATAGTTTTAGAGTTAGTTTAAGTAAAATAAAAACTATTAATACATAATTAAATTATTATAATACATAAGTTATATTTTTAACATGTAATATTAAAAACATATACATTCTTAAAAACTAAACCTTTACTTCTGTGAATTACTGAAGGAAATTCTATGAATGGGCTTAATTACAGAATCAAATCGAACTGAATTGCATCAAATCAAATCATTCTGAATTTGCAAAAATCATCCCTGAAAACCTACGAATTGTGAGTTAAATTGATTCAGTGTTTTCCCAAAGATTCACATCAATGCGTTTCCAATAAATCAGCCAATCAGAGCTCGATATCGTCAGCTGCTCATGTTTAGTGTTCAAGCGATATATCCGCTGATATTTTTTATTTATCAGTGTCATAAGCAAGACTGATTTTAGAAAATGCCATTTACAGAATTTTAATTTTAGGTTTTTACAGATTTAAATCATTTTTAAATGAACAAGTAATTTTAGTAAATATTGCGTAAAATAATTATAAAATATTTACATTTAATTAATTAATATTACACTTTTTTCCAACTGCTTACACACAAGATCTGAAAGCTGTCACACAAACAGCAGAAACGCACACCAAATCTGCAAAACATACACTAATTCTCAGCCTTTGACTCAATTTCACAAAACACTTTTTGAAAAACACAGCAGTTCTCGATGCAACACACAGGAATTAATATTATGGCAAAAGTGTTTGCTTTTGATATTTTGAATGCAGTGCTTCATTTTGCAAGAGATGTGAGGCATTTTGTATTTTGTGTGCAATTCTTGGATTTGTGTGTAAAAAGAGGCAAAGTTTTGATTTATTATAATTAATAATAAATATAAATTAATTCATATATTTAATAGCACATATATCTCCTTTCATCAGACGAGATAAACTCATCGAGATAAACTTGGATGGCGTGGATTCAGCAGACAGGAAGAGGAAATCAAACCAATAGCTGGGTTTATAAGTAACTTGGACGGAGTCCAGCAGTCGTTTGCTTCCGTCTGTAACGAGGACACGCATGTCAAACAGACGGGTTAAATATTGATGGGATCCTGTTAGCTCCACCCTGATCCGAGCGAGATGCGTCCAGACCTGCCGCTGAGCCAGACACACACACACACACACACACAGGAGCGGATGGTTCTGTTTGTTTCAGGGATGCACAACTTGGCCAAAGTTTCGTGATTATAAACACACTGGTTTGTAGCTCAAATAATTGTACACCTATAGTGACAAATTACCAAACACACACACACACACACACACACACATACATACACATATATATATATATATATATATATATATACACACACACACAGTCAAACCAAGATTGATTCAGACACCTTCAACATTTCTCACATTATATCACAGTTTATTGCTATAGTTTAGAAAATGGTAATAAAATATGAGAAGAACTCAGAGTTAAACTGCGTCAGAACACATTGATCTTGATAACATCAGATAACTTTGATAGAAAGGTATGTAATGAATTCGGTTGAATAGCTGTCAGCTGTTAAATTTAAGAACACAATTAGATAAAACCAATTTAGCTCAACTAATTACCAAGCAATGCTTCATTGTGTTCAGTCTGTGTGTAAAAAGATCACATTAGCAATTAAAGAAAAACACTTCAGCAAAACATGATCAGCTCAAAGCGTCTGAATCATTTTTGCTCCCAAATTTTTTTTAATCAATTTTACTGGTAGTCAACTATATGAAGAATTTATGGGTGTAATATGTCACAGTTTACTGTATTTTGCTCTCCTCACTTACATGAATGAACTATAGTGCCCTGCACCCACTAGTAAAAAAATATCAAAAATATAATTTTTGGCTTGACTAACATTTTAAAATAATACTATAAAAATAATTTTAAAATAATTAAAGAAATAAATAAACAAAATAATTTATTAAATACATTTACATATAAAATGTAATAATTACTACTAAAATTCGAGGTTGGTTGTGCTTATTTGTAGGGCTGCACAATTTGGCCAAAAGTTTGTGATTATATATTATAATAATAATAAATTATATAAACAAACAATACTGTTTTAACATGTTTATCTATCTATCTATCTATCTATGTATCTATGTATCATGTAAAATAAAAAGCAAACTACACTCGACTCCGAATCATGCAGTGCATTTATTTAATGAAATCAGAGGCTTTGTGATTGGAGTCGTATCCTGACGGTTGGGTTTTGTGTTGTGGCAGAAGGGCCGGTCTGAAGCTGCCTCAGCTTGAGTGTGTTCAGTGACGTCAAACTCAACCAGTGCGGCACGCTGGAACAAAAGTGTGTGTGTGTGTGTGTGTGTGTGTGTGTGTGTGTGTCTCAGGTTGTTGTATAGAGCATGTAGGAGGTATGTGTGTGTTAGTCACTATTTCCAGGTGAGTTTTGTCTTTGTCGAGGGTGTGTGTGTGTGTGTGTGTGTGTGCGCGCGTCACTCACGCAGGTGTGCAGGCAGTCTGGTTGGTTCCTCTTCTGTCCTGGCGTTGGCTGAAGAGGGCGGGACATGGCCGGGAGAGGAAGTGGAATTTGGCAATGGGCTCGCGGACGGACTGAAAACACTCCTCTCCTGCTGAACACACACACACACACACACACACGGGTTACTACAGACACACTAACAGAGTGCTTGTACTGCTGATCACACACACTCTCACACACACACACACACACACACTCATGTCTGGTTTGCTATCCTTGTGGGGACATTCATAGGCGTAATGGTTTTTATACTGTACTTACTGTATGTGCTATTGTCCTACACCAACCCTACACCTAAACCTACCCCTTACAGGAGACTACAGGCATTTTTAGATTTTCGAAAAACTTCATTCTGTGTGATTTATAAGCTTGTTTACCCGTGACACGAGTCCCCATGAGTCTGTGTGTATTCAGGTTTAAGTCCCCACCTGAATAGAAAAACAGGTACACTCACACACACACACTCACACACACACACACACACACAACTCTGTATAGCTATCTTTGTGAGGACATACATTGACGCAATGCAATATCCAGCTCCTGACCCTAACCTTCAGAACTAAGTGCCTCACCCAAACCCTCACCCTAAACCTACCCTTTACCCGATTATAACCTGACCCCTAAAACCAAGTTTTGACTCTCAAACAGGCCTTTAAAGGGGTCCCAGAAAGTGAGGACCGGCCAAAATGTCCTCACTTTACAAGATTGTCCTCACTCCGATGGTCTAAAACTCAAACCGGCCCTCACAAAGATAGCTGAACAAGTGCGCACACACACACACACACACACACACACACACTCACACTAGATCAACGAGCACAAGCAAACAGTAATAAAGTCCTGAATTTCCTTCAGAGTTGTTTTGCTCAGAACGAACACGGAGAGACACGTGAAGCTGCTCACTGACCCCGCAGACAGGTCAAAGGTCACGCAGAGGTCATGCAGACACATCAGCACCTGGACTCACTATCTGACAAACATTGTCCGCCTCGTTTTTAACATAAGAGCGGGAACTCGAGTGTTCTGAATGAATAATAATTTTAGTATGATTATCTAGTTATTCATCTATAGAGGCTAATGAATATTAAGTCTCATAGAAAACAGCTGACGTCTGTATTGCACAATAGTGTGAATATGATTAATGAGAGTGCTGATGATGCTCGGCCCTTGAAGGGAAATCAAAGACATTTGAGTGTTCTTCAGCTGCTGTGATTTCCGGTCCAGTTTCCTGCTGATTTTCTCTTGGTCCATATATAGCGCTACGGTAGATTTCGCACTGAGAACTGAAATTTCCAGCGTAAAGCCAAGGGAAGCACAGAGCGGTTTTCTGGAAGCTTCCTCAAACGCCATCACGTCCAGCACCCTGTGCAAATGAAAGCATGCAAAAGCGATATCGGCTCATTTGCATGCGGCTGCATTGAACAAAGCCGCTCTACCCGAGCGTGGATGTTTCTACAACTGTCAGAAAGCTCTCGGCGGTTGCGGGAACACCTGGAGACGGAGAGCAAAACATGCAAATCCCAAACACATCAGGTTTGCATTAAAAACGCTCATTATTATTATTATTATTATTATAAGCATAAAATAAGGTATAAGGTGCATCAATAAAAGCAGCGAGGAATATGACAGGCTGATGCTATCAGATGCGTTGAAGTCGCGATTAAATGAAAGCGGCGACAGAGCGTTTCTTCCATTGTGATGCACATCAACAGAAACACTTACGATGCTATTACGAGAAAATAAATCGTTTTAATGACACATTATCTCTTTATGATAAAAAAACATTTTTTAACGACGTAGGCCTTACATCTGATTATTACAAGAAAATGTATGACATTAACGATACATTATGTCTCACTTGCAATTGCGAAATATCTCGTTACTACGAGAACATATATTGCTAAAAATACAAAAAATCTTTTTATTACGAAAAAAAAAATAGTTTTAGCGAGAAAATACTTCATTTTAACAAAAATATCGCTATTGCGAAAAAACATTGTTTTCAACAACATGACATCTCGTTATTACGAGAAAACGTCATTCTAACAAAAACAACATTTTAACAACACATTATCTCATTATTATGAACAAAACATCATTTTTAACAACAGCATTGTTAAAATTTAATTTTAGTGAGAAAATGTGTTGTTTTAAATGACATTATCTCACGGTTACGAAAAAATTTTTTAACAACACAACATCTAGTTATTATAAGAAAATGCCATTTTAACGAGAAAATATATTGTTTTAATGACACACTACCTGGCTATTATAAAAAATGTATATAGTTTTTAACAAAAAAAAAAAACCTTGCTATTACGAGAAAATATCATTTAAACAAAAATAAGAGTAAATATAATTATCGACACATTATCTCGCACTTACAATAAAAGCATTTTAGCGACATAACATTATTACGAGGAATAAAAATAATCGACATTATCTCGCATTTACAAAAAAAAAAAACGAAACATTTTAGTGACATCATTATTACGAGAAAATATAGCCTATTGTTTACATGACATAACATCTACTTAAGACATAATTGGAAAACAAATATAGTAACGGGTTATCGACCAAGAAAAACTGTGGGCGGGACCTGGTTCTGTGCATCACTTGCTGATTGGATGTTGAGTTGTGGAGCGTATGCACATGATTGGAGAAGTCCTGCACACATCAGCAGACTAAAGTTTCACTGGAAGATCCATTTTGATTAAACGCTACAAAGTCCAAACACTTAAAAAAAATAAAATAAACAAACACTCGTGAATGAATGGTTTACAGTAAGACTTACTATAACGTGCATTTCAAAATACGCTGACAGTGCCTATAGGTCCTTCAGGACCAGAACCACTGTAGGCCAGGTGTGACGCTTCACTGCACGAACAACATATAAATAAATGCACGAGCAACAGTGCAAGAAGCCACTGAAGGATGTGAACGCTCACTAACAAGGTGCCATAAGGAAACTGCATTTGCAGCGCGGTCAAAGAGCAGCGCTGATAACAGCCGCGTTCCCAGCGCAAAGTCTCGCCTTCTGCTCGCTCCCTGTTACTAAATAACCAACGCGAACTAATGTTATTGTCAGACGATGTCTGTGCTGCTGCCGCTTCCAGACCAGGTTAAAGTCCCCCCAAACTCGTCCTCAAACTCGCTTGTGAACTTTTCCCACTGATGGCTCCAGGGAACGCATGAATCGTTAAAACGCCACCGCGAATCGCGTGCATCGCGCAAATGAAGTCACAAGCGAGCAACTCGCAGCAACAGATGATCAGCGTCAAACGCGCGCGTCATCCCACCTTCCGCGTTATCATTCTAGACGAGAAAGAAGAGGCAGAATTACCTTAATAATGACCTGCGAGGGGGAATCGGACATGTCTCGTTGAAATTCAGGAAGTTCTTCTGTTTCCACTTTCCTCTCCCTTGTTCTTCCGCGAAATAAAGCGCCTGGATAATAATGTTCCCCTCGCGACGCGCAGGCGATTTTAACGCGCTCGCGCATCCATTGGCCTCGCCCCGCGCGGAATTCTTCAACTTCTCCGTGTTCTTGTTTGTAAAGGCGCAAGCAGGCGCTACATTGCGGCAGCGCGATGGTTAACACCTTCCTGGAAGCGTCGCTCGCAGGAGCGCGACGCAGCGCGCAGCGCGGAACCTCATTGATCCGGACGCTTCGCGGCGAAGTGACGTGAATTCCAGGCAGCGCGCTGCGCCTTAAAGGGAAACGCGACGCAGGAAATCAGCGCGGTGGGCGTTTGCGCTCGTCAGGCGCGGTGGACGGCGGCCTTTTTGAACGGACACCGGATCAGCGCGCCGCTTTATCGCAACGCTTCTGCGGCGCCGCGTCAAATCCGGAACCAGCTCACAATATTTCACAATACCATTCTGAGTGTTCAAAATATTGCAAAACATACGCTTTATTCTGCGCGAGCGTTGACTAATCCAGCCATACATAAACGTAGGTACAGAAGCGCGATGATATGATCACGTGATCTTATTAACTGTACATTTACAATCTTTACATTGTAATGTTTGACTTTTTCTTCCCTTTTTTCCCCCAACTTTCTTTCTTTTTATTTAGAGCTAAACACATAGTGTGCATACAAGAGTACATATAGGCTAACCATCTATATCTACAATACAAGTTTAGCATCAATAACAAAATTAAAAAAGTGCCTTACAAAATATTACCCAGGATTTATTAAGTTACACATGTTTTGGAAAGATTTAAACCCATTTATTTCATCTTTTATCACTGTATCTACTCAAGATTATTTTGGAAAGATTTAGAAATCTATATAAACTGAGATTTATGATAGAGATTTTCTTTTTCATTGGCAGAATGATATTTTGAAAAGTAAAGCACAATATATTGTTCAATTATTAATATTTTTTTTTTTTTTCTTGGCAAGTACCATGTGTATAAACAGAAGTGAAAATTTTTTCACTTTCAGTTTTTGACTTTATATATAAACCTTCTGGAACAAACTAAAAAATATATATATATAAATATATATATATATATATAAGGCATGTTTGGTTTGGCTTCCATATAAATGTATACATAATAAAAAAAAATGTTGTATCAAACTGCAACAAAGTTCTTATTGCTTTTAAGTTTTTAAGTTCTTTTTATGCACATGGTATTTGCCTAGTAAAATAAATAATTGATAATATATTGTGCTTAATTTTTCAAAATATCATTCTGCAAAAAAAAAAAAAAAAACACATAAAATACACAAATCATACATCTCATTAATATAGATTTCTAAATTTTATAATAATACTATAATTAAATAATATAATAATACTCTTGAGTATTGACTAAACATATTTCATAAATCCTGTATATTTTGTAAGACACTTATTTAATTTTGTCATTGATACAAAACTTATTTTCGCTGTTCATAACAGTGGGGTATGTTGTCACATAATATTCATAAATTGAATTGCTGGACTTACAGTGACATCTAGTGGCGCAAATGGTTGTAAACATAGTTCATTTCTTAAATTTATGAGTAAAATTTGAGTTGGACATTTGACTTTGAGCTTGTTTTCTGAAACTGGTGTCATTTTTATTGTTTTGTTAACGACCTTTCACGTGACTGATAACAATGATTTTCGCTTTAAGTTGCATATTATTTTTAAATATATTTTAATATATTTAAAATATATTAAAATATCAATCATAATGAAATCAAATGAAAATGCAAGATTTTAGCAAACGGCTCTTATTTAGATAAACACCTGCTGGATAATACTGTTATTACACACATTATTATTGCAGTTCAGACCGGGGCTAGTTGTCACACGTTTTATTTTTATTTTTTTAAATTTTTTTATTATTAATATATATTTTTAATCAGTTTTAACCTATAGTTTAAACACACACTTTAAATTTAAGACTACAAAATAGCTACATTTCCACAGTTGTTGCCCGCAAAAAGTCCAATATAGGTCTGTTCACAAGAACAAGGTGTATGATATTTCAGTGTTTTTTTTTCAGTTAATTCCAGAAGGTTTATACTGTATATAAAGTCACTAATAAAATGAAAAATTGTGTTTGAAAATAGCCCACTTCTTTTTATACACACGGCATTTGCATAGTAAAATTATTTATTTATTTTTTTCATTGAAAGGTATGTTGTTCGTTTTGTACATACTGTTCTTTTCTGTTTGTTATCTTTTATACTGTATTCTTTATTATTATTGCAAAAAAAAAAAAAGTAACATAAAAAAAAAATTGCCTAGTAAAATAAATAATTGAATAAATATTGTACTTTATTTTCAAAATATCATTATGCAAAAAAAAAAAACCCATCAAATACACAAATCTCATTTTTCGATTTATATAGATTTCTAAATTTTATAACAGGCTAATGCTATAATTCAGTAATTAATAATTAAATAATAATTGAGTAGACACAGTGACAAAACATCCTGGATAATATTTTGTAAGACACTTCTTTAATTTCACCATTGATTCAAAACTTATTTTCGCTGTTCATAACAGTGGGGTATGTTGTCACATAATATTCATAAATTGAATCGCTGGACTTACAGTGACATCTAGTGGCGCAAATGCGTCATCACACAAAAGCCTCGATTCTTTTATTCCACAAAAGTTAATAAAAGAACAGTTAGTTAAAAAATAATAATAAAACCAACAACAGTCACGTGATCTAAACATGGCGACCTTCATGTCAAATTAAACAGCTTTTAATAAACCACCGATGTGATATGTACATGCTTGTAAACATATCTTTAACTTCTTAAATTCATGAGAAAAAATCAAGCTGGACATTTGACTTTAAGCTTGTTTTCCGGAACAGCTGTCGTCTTTATTGTTTCGTTAACGACCTTTCACGTGACTGATAACGATGATGTTCGCTTAAGCTCCTCCTCTATGTTTAAGTTTCGTTTTCCATTCCTCAGGAATCAGTTTTATTTCCCTGTCGGTCCTAAACTCGGTTCTGCAGAACTGGATCTGTTCAGCATGACGGACGCGGCGATCGTTAAGAAGATCTGCGCTCATAATGGATCTATAGATTACGACGCGTTAACGTCAATATTCGGTCTGTACGATGAAGCCATGGATTCGGTCGTCGGTAGAAGTGAATCGTTTACGGTGGCGTTCGTGAACGGACAGAAGAAAGTGATCGCCAGAACCAAAGTTCGCTTGTGTCGAGCCCAAAACTGTTCTGGGTGCTCGAATCTGCATCTGTGCAAGTGGTTTCTGTTCGGTTCCTGCCGCTTCGACCGAGGAAGGTGTGTGTTTACACTCGAAACATATCAGATGGGTTATTTTTAAACCATATTACTGTCGACAAAGCGTTCGGAATCATTCGGAGTCGCATTACTTTTGCTAATATTTATTCAGTCTATATACAGTATTAACTCTCTACTGCACACATCATGTTATTATCTTTAAAGTCTGAAAATATTCCATTAATTAGTAGATAAATAAAAAAAAAATTTTTTTTAAATGCTCTGACAAAATATGTTATATATATATATATATATATATATATATAAATATTAGTGCTGTCAATCGCATTCAAAATAAAGGTTTTTGTTTACATGTTATATGAGTGTGCACTGTGTATATTTATGTATATAGCATGTATATAATTAAGAAAAATATGTTATGTTTATATATTAAATGTATTTATGTATAATATAAATATATACATGTAAATATTTTCGAAATATATGCTGTATGTGTGTGCATTTATATACATATATTATGTAAACAAAACTTTTATTTTGGATGCGATTAATCGCTGTCAAATGATTATTCGCATCCAAAATAAAAGTATATATTTATGTATATATTTTAAGAAAAATTTATATATTAAAAAATGTGTTATGTTTATATATTAAATATATATTTATCTGTAATATAAATTATATAAATGTAAATATGTACATGTGTATATGTAAATATTTTCACAATATATACTGTATGTGTGTATTTATTCACACATTCAATATTTATTCAGTCTATATACATTATTAACCCTCTACTGCACACATCATGTTATTATCTTTAAAGTTTGAAAATATTGCACTAATTAGTAGATTAAAAAAAACAAACAAAACAATATGCTCAGACAAAATGTTATATATATATATATATGCTGTCAATCGTGCTGTCATACGATTAATCACATCCAAAATGAAAGTATATATTTACATTTATGATATTATTATTAATTATTATTATATTATTTATAAATGTAATGTAAGTATATATTTATGTATATATTTTTAGAAAAATTTATATATTTAAAAAATGTATGTTTATATATTTATCTGTAATATAAATGATTAAATATTTATAATTTTATTTGTTTGTTTGTTTTCACATTATACAGACTCGAAAAACACAAATAACTAACCCCTCCCCCTCCCCAAACACCAGACCTAAAGACAATATATATATATATATATAATCAATCGTCCATAAAGAGAAAATAAAAAGCATGAAGTAAAGTTATAATGCAGGTTCCCTTTCTTTTACATTGCCATGTTGTGTGCTTCCATTACTAAAACAAAACCTCTGTTTTCTCTTGCAGACGAGGATGTCGCTTCAGTCACGATCTGCTCTCAGGTCAGAATGCATTAGTTCTGACCGCTCATGGTCTGGACACACTGGATGTAAAGGAGCTGTGCATTCTTCTTATGCAGAGCGATTACTCATTCCTGCCAGCGGTGAGTATTTCGCACGTTTTACTCTAAGCATAGAGTTTTGAGCTGAGGCTGAAAATGGTGCTTGTTTGTCAGGTGTGTCATTCGTATAATAACGGCACGGGAGAATACGGCCGCTGTCCGGACGCCGAGAACTGCAGGAGGCTCCACATCTGCGAGAAATATCTGCGAGGCTCCTGCGACTGCACTCGCGCTCATGACTTCTACGAGCCGCATCCGCTGAAGACGCTGCAGGACAGAGGCATCCCCGCCGAACTCATGGTCATCATGAAGGATCTGTACTCCAACATTGAAGCCCTGAGGCATCTTTCCAAGGCACCTTCAGCTCCAAACGCTGCGGGACCGAACCCCAGAAGAGGTCCGAATGCACAGAACCGGAGACCGTCGAGCGGTTTTAACGCAGGCAGAGGACAAGAGGCTCAGAGGTTTCCACAAAACAACATGGGTAATGCATACATGATTTTATGGCAGCTCACTGAATAAAAATAAAAAAAGGTAATTGTAACTTTTTATTTCACAATTCTGATTTGAGTTACATTTTGTCAGAATTCTGTGATGTAAACTCAGAATTTTGAATTATAAAGTCAGAAAAGTGAGAAATAAACTTGTGACTGACTTTTTCTCGCAAATGCCAGTTTAGATTTCTTCTCGCAGTTGTGACGTTTTTCTTGCAATTCTGACTTCTTTTATCAGAGTTGTGAGATTTAAACTTGCTGTTGTGAGAAAAAAGTCAAAATTGCAACATAAACTCGAAATTCGGACTTTTTTCTTGCAAATGCGAGTTTATATATTGCGATTTTGACTTTCTTGCAATTTTGACTCACAATTGCGAGTTAGAATTTGGGCATATAAACTGGAAATTGTGAGAAAGAATTGCATTTTCTCAGAATGCATGATATAAACTAGCAATTCTGACTTTATATCGCAATTCTGACGTTTTTCTGACTTCTTTTCTCAGAATTGTGAGATAAACTTGTTATTTTGAGAAAAAAGTCAGAATTGCAACATAAACTCGAAATTCTGACTTTTTTGTCGCAAATGCGAGTTTATTTGTTGCAATTTTGACTTTCTTCTCACAATAGCAAATTTATATCTCACAATTTTGACTTTCTTGCAAGTTTAACTCACAATTGCGAGTTAGAATTTGGGGATATAAACTTGCAATTGCGAAAAAAAAAGTCAGAATTGTATTTTCTCAGAATGCGTGATATAAACTCGCAATTGTGAGTTATAAAGTCAGAATTACGAGAAAAAACTTTTTTCTCAAAATTGTGAGATATAAACTTGCTATTACGAGAAAAAAGTCAGAATTGTGAAATATAAACTCGCAATTCTGACTTTTTAATCACGAATGTGAGTTTATATATTGCAATTCTGACTTTTCTCTCACAATTATGGCTTTTCTCAGAATTGTGAGATAAATTTGCATTCGCGAGTTATAAAGTTAGAATTGGGGGACATAAATTTGCAATTGCAAGAAGTCAGAATTGCATTTTTTTCAGAATTGTCTGATGTAAACTCGCAATTGTGAGTTATAAAGTTTATTTCTCGCAATTCTGACTTTTTCTGAACTTTCTCACAATTGTGACATTTTTCTTACAATTCTGACTTCTTTTCGCAGAATTGTGAGATATAAATTGCTATTGTGAGAAAAAAAGACAGAATTGCAACAAACTCGAAATTCTGACTTTTTTGCAATTTTGACTTCTCACAATAGCAAGTTTGACTCATAATTGCGAGTTAGAATTGCGGGAAATAAACTCACAATTGTGAGGAAAAAAAGTCAGAATTGCATTTTTTCAGAATGCGTCAAAAAAACTTGCAATTGTGAGTTATAAAGTCAGAATTGTGAGAAACAACCTCGCACCTCTGACTTTTCTTGCAATTTTGACTTCTTTTCTAAAAACTGCGAGATCTAAACAAAAAAGTCAGAATTGCGACATTAACTCACAATTCTGACTTTTCTCGCGAATGCAAGTTTATGCATTGCAATTCTGACTTCTAACAATTGCGAGTAGAATTAGGTGATAAAACTCGCAATTGTGAGAAAAAGTCAGAATTGCATTTTTTCCGAATTGCGTGACATAAACTTGCAATTGTGCGTTATAAAGTCAGAACTGTGAGAAATAAACTTGCAATTCTGACTTCTTTTCTCAGAATTGCAAGATATAAACATCATATTGAGAGAAAAAAGTCAGAAGATATAAACTTGTTATTGCAAAGTCCAGTTCTGAGAAAAAAAGACAATTTTCTCGCAATTGTGAGATTACATTACGCAGTTTTTAATTTTTTTCCTCAGAATTGAGTTTATATCACGCAATTATCACTTTCTAACTCGTAATTGCGAGTTTATATCTTGCAATTCTGAGAAAAAAAGTGAGATAAAAAGTTGCAATTACCTTTTTTATTTTATTCAGTGGCAGAAACGGCTTCAATATGTTTTAAATATGAGAAAGAATGCAATTTTAGGAAAAATTCAGTCTGAAAGATGCTTACAGATGTGTGTTTGTCTCTTCTCAGAGAAAACGGAGATCTGCTTGTATTTCATCAAAGGACACTGCAAGCATGGTGGTAAGAACGGCATTACTCTGTGCTCGTGTGATTCACAGAGCTGTGTTTAGTTTGAACACAGCTAAACGCTTGTGTTTCCAGTCTCATGTAGGAGGGAGCATTCCAATCTGCCCTATAAATGGGAAGTTAAGGAAGGATCCGAATGGAAGGCAATTCCTGACAACGAGGCCATCGAGAAAGATTACTGCAATCCTGCAAGAACATACAGGTGTGTGAAAGAAAACACATGGAGTATGTGAAATGAAATCACTGGATTAGTGTTGTTTGCCCAGCACAGTGCTAGGATGATGGAGGTGGTTGCCAGGGTGTTGGTATGCTGATGTTTGAAGTGTTTTTTGTGTGTTGCTATGCGGTTGCTAAGGTTTTTGGAGTGGTTTTAGTTTGTTGCGATACGGTTGCTAAGGTTTTTGGGGTTTATTTAGTGTGTTGCTATGCGGTTGATAAGGTGTTTGGAGTTTTTTGTAGTGCATTCCTATGTGGTTGCTAAGGTGTTTGGAGTTTTTTGTGTGTCGCTATGCAGTTGCTAAGGTGTTTGGAGTGGTTTTAGTGTTGCTATGCAGTTGCTAAGGTTTTTGGGGCTTATTTAAGTGCATTGCTATGCGGTTGCTAAGGTTTTTGGAGTTTTTTTAGTGCGGTCCTATGTAGGTGCTAAGGTGTTTGGAGTTTTTTGTGTGTTGCTATGCAGTTGCTAAGGTGTTTGGAGTTGTTTTAGTTTGTTGCTATACGGTTGCTAAGGTTTTTGGGGTTTATTTAGTGTGTTGCTATGCGGTTGATAAGGTGTTTGGAGTTTTTTTAGTGCGTTGCTATGCATTTGCTTAGGTGTTTGGAGTTTATTTAGTGCGTTGCTATGCGGTTGCTAAGGTGTTTGGAGTTTATTTAGTGCGTTGTTATGCGGTTACTAAGGTTTTTGGAGTTTTTTGTGTGTTGCTATGCAGTTGCTAAGGTGTTTGGAGTGGTTTTAGTGTAGCCATGTGGTTGCTAAGGTTTTTGGGATTTATTTAGTGCGTTGCTGCTATGTGGTTGCTAAGGTGTTTGGAGTTTTTTTTTGTGCGTTGCTATGTGGTTACTAAGGTGTTTGGAGTGGTTTTAGTTTGTTGCTATACGGTTGCTAAGGTTTTTGGGGTTTATTTAGTGTGTTGCTATGCGGTTGATAAGGTGTTTGGAGTTTTTTGTAGTGCATTCCTATGTGGTTGCTAAGGTGTTTGGAGTGGTTTTAGTGTAGCTATGCGGTTGCTAAGGTTTTTGGGGTTTATTTAGTGCGTTGCTATGCGGTTGCTAAGGTTCTTGGAGTTTATTTAGTGCGTTGCTATTCGGTTGCTAAGGTGTTTGGAGTTTATTTAGTGCGTTGCTATTCCGTTGCTAAGGTGTTTGGAGTTTGAGTTGATTTGCAGTTGTGTTTGAAGTGGTTTTAGTTCTATTGCTATGCAGTTGCTAAGGCGTATATACAGTGGTTTTTAGTGCATTGTTTTGCAGTTGCACATTTCTAAATGTTATGTTTTTGGTTGATAATTATTTTAATTTCACCTTAATATTAATAAAACTGTCTGTTCAGGCAGTGCATGAATATTTAGTGGTTTGTTGAGTGTTCTGAGGGTTTCTCTGTCTGTCAAAGCTCTGGAATGAACCCGGTTTATTTCGATACGATGATCCAAGGCTCTCTCAGTGTGCGGCGTCTGTCGACGGTTTCGTCAGTGCTCCAGCCCACCTTCATCCTGACCACCGAGTGGATCTGGCACTGGGAGGATGAGTTTGGGAACTGGATCCAGTATGCTACAGCGGTAAGTGACTTTTTGCGAAACTTAACTATACTTTTCAACATCTGATGTTCTGGTTTTCTCTTTATTGATCAGGACGGGGGTCATAGATTGTCCTCCATCTCCACCGCTGAACTCGAGCAGAAGTATCAGGCCGATAACAATGCTGTGGTGGAGTTCACAGCCGGATCGCAGACGTACGAGCTCAGCTTCATGGGTAACCTAAAAAAAAACATTGTACATTTAGGGGTTGTGTGATATATATATATATATTTGCAAAAAAACCAAACAAAAACACGTCTTGAGAACCCAAAAGCATTGAAACCTACAAAATGTTTAGCTTTCATAACTTGAATTCAGGGTATTTGAATTGCATTCTAATAGGCTTAATCACACAAGCCTGTTAGAATGCACTTAAAACACCATGATAATTTAAATCTTTTAGGTTTTGTTTGTTTTTTATATTTATAAGATATAATAAAGTTAAGTAATTTAACACAAGCAAGTGTTGTTTTCCTGAATATCAGCACGTGAGCGATGGGACATTGATTTTATACAGCAGTTCAATAAACAAGAAATTAATATTGAGGGAGTTACATTTTTATACACAGTATTGTATGTTTTCCAATGAAAATAGTTCCAAACTAACACTGCAGTGTTTCTTTCCTAAATGAATCTGTTTTTGAACAAATCATTTGAGTCAATGATTCAATGATCTATTCATGAAGAATAGATTTCTGAATGAATCAGCCGTTTTGAATGAATCGTTTAAATGAATCACTCATTAACACAGGAACTTGCTGCCACCTACTGGCGCTTTTAGTGTCGCATTTACTTATCCATGACAGACCTAAACCTGCACAAAAACACACTCAGCAAAATATTGTCAATATCGCACACATACATTATACTTATTATAGTCTTGACGAAGCTTCACGCAGCTGTTGTCTTGATGCCGTCTGAACTAATCTTGCTCTTCAGATATGATCCAGACAAACAAAAGCTACACAACCAAAAAAGTCGTCAGGCGTCGTCCCAAATTTGTGTCAACGGCTGATGTTCGAACAATCAAGACAACGTAAGAAAACACTCCTCATTCTCTCTGAACTCTCTGAAACCTGTATGACGGAAAAAACCCTTCATGTCTGTTTTTAGTAAAAGGACGCCCAATAATTTCAAGGCTCTGCCGGAGCACTGGGATAAAGCTCTGACTCCTGAAACCGGATACAAGGTGAGTGGAATCATTTCTGGGTGACTTTCATGATTTTACGTGGATCTCTGTTTATAGTGTTCTGCGCTGTTTTACACAGAGTGTGACGCTGCAGACCACTTCAGCTGAATACATCAAAGTCAAAGAACTGTTCAATCGCACCATGGTCGGCTTCAAAATCCTGAAGATTGAGAGGGTCCAGAACAAAGCATTATGGGAAGTTTATCAGTGGTAAGTCCATAAGACATGCACTCACTGGAACGTCCAGATCAATTACAGCACGTCTGACGGTTCGTGCCACTTATAGGCAAAAGGACTTCATGAAAAAGCATAACGGAGGCAGAGACGTGACCGAGAAGCAGCTCTTTCACGGCACTGACAGCACGCATTTAGATGCCATCTGCCACAACAACTTCGACTGGAGGATCTGTGGAACTCACGGCACGGCCTACGGGAAAGGTGCAGTTCAGATACAGTAAAACAGTGTTTAGTTCAACCAGAAATGAGGATGTGCTGGATGAGCTTGTTTCTTCGTCAGGTTTGGAGAAATGTGCATCAGTGTCTCAGCAATGGATGCTCTGCAGTGAATGGGTGCCGTCAGAACGAGAGCTGATTAAAACATCACAGCACTCCAGTCCATCAGTTAACATCTGGAGAAGACAAACGCTGAAGTCTTCTATCAGCCAAGAAGTTGACTGAGGAGTTTATATAGAGTTTGGTTGCGTATGTTTCAATGCTGAAGAACACTAATCCCATAAACCCCCAAAGCAACGTCCCATAAACCTTGAGTTTCCATAAACATTCTGTCTTATCTCTTATTCATGAAGACAAACAGCCCTTGAAACACAGTCATGAGACTAAACAACAATAGAAAACTGATATAAAAACAACTACCGTATAATATAAATGACTACTCACTAAATTAATCAATAAAATGGGTTACATGATTATATGATTAAATTGAATAATCAAAATGATAAATTATAAATGAATGAATATAAAAGAAAGAAAGTAAAACACAACACACATGTGATTGCTCGCTTGGAGCAAAACACACACAGGCTGCATTTGAGGATCCTCCGATCCTTCGTTATGGACTCGTATTTTAGATAAATATGTCTTAAAGATGGATTTGTTTGTTATAAACACACAGCTTTTGTCTTCTCAAGATGTTACTGGAGTGCTGTGGATTATTTAGCTGGTTGTAACTGGTCTCTAGCTGATTTTTGTATTGAATCAGCTGGTTTTTACCTTGCTTTTATCTGTTTTTTTTTCATTTACAATGTTAAATCACGTTAAAAACATACTAGCGGCATGCTAATCATGCTAGAAACATGCTAATAACATACTAATTATGTTAGCATGTTAGCAACATGCTAGTTGTGCTAGCAACAATCTAGTAACATGCTAGTCGTGCTAGCAACATGCTAATCGTTTTAGCAACATGTTAACAACAGGCTTATTGTGTTAGCAACCTGCTAGCAACATGCTAATCGTGTTAGCAAACCTGCTAGCAACATGCTAATCGTGCTAGAAACATACTAGCAACATGCTAATCATGTTAGCTACCTGTTAGCAAACATGCTAATCGTGATAGAAACATGTTAACAACATGCTAATCTTGTTAGAAAAATGCTAGCAACATGTTAATCGTGTTAGCAACCTGCTAGCAACATGCAAATCACGTTAGAAAAATGCTAGCAACATGCTAATGGTGTTAACAACCTGCTAGCAACATGCTAATCGTGTTAGCAACCTGCTGGCAACATGCTAATCGTGTTAGAAACAGGCTAGCAACAATGCTAATCGTGTTAGAAAACATGCTAGCAACATGTTAATCATGTTAAAAACATGTTAGAAAATGCTAATCGTGTTAGAAAACATGCTAGCAACATGCTAATCATGTTAACAACCTGCTAGCAACATGCTAATCGTGTTAGTAACCTGTTGGCTACATGCTAATCGTGTTAGAAACATGCTAGCAACAATGCTAATCGTGTTAGAAACATGCTATCAACATGCTAATCATGTTAACAACCTTCTAGCAAAATGCTAAATGTGATAGAAACATGCTAGCAGCATGCTAATCGTGTTCACCAAATGCTAACAACATGCTAATCGTGTTAGCAACCTGCTAACAACATGCTAATCTTGGACTCTCGTTCTGACAGCACCCATTCACTGCAGAGCATCCTTTGCTGAGACACTGATGCAGAGACACATTTCTACAAACCTGATGAAGAAACACACTCATCGTAATCTTTTTGGTTGAACTATTCCTTTAAATGCACAGCTTAAGAGATGTTCTTGAGAGCCCAAAATGTGTCTCTGTTTGCAGGTAGTTATTTTGCCAGGGATGCCAAATACTCTCACAGCTACACCAAAGACTCAGGCACTCGCTCCATGTTCGTGTGTCGCATTCTGGTTGGCAGCTACACCAAAGGTGAATCCAGCTACCTCCGGCCTCCATCCAAAGACGGAGGAGACACCGTCTTCTACGACAGCTGTGTGAACGACGTCTTCGATCCGTCCATATTTGTCGTGTTTGAAAAGCACCAGATCTACCCCGAGTATCTGATCGAGTACAGAGACTCCAGCGGGTTTGATTCAACAATCCGTCCTGCGGTGGCAAGACCAACAGTGCCAGTGAGGAGACATGTTCCTGTATACAGCAACACAAACGCCTCCCTCTATAATCCCTCCACAACCTCATTTTCTTCACACCCTTCCTCCTCAAACACCTCCTTCTATAAGCCCTCCTCAAGTGCCTCCTCCTCCTCCTCCTCCTTGTATGCTTCTCCCTCACGATCCTCTTCCTCATATTCCTCAACTTCTCCAAAGTCTTCAAAGTCGGAGAATCAGTGCACCATTTCCTAACCGTATGATCAGGCATCATGTGATCACATTAGAGGAAGCCAGTAAAAAGTTAATACTGATAATCAAAAGTAAAAAAAAATAAACATTACACAATAATCAAAAATGGCATATGTGTCTTATACTCTCAGGTGAAACAGGAGTAGCGACAAATCTTTTCTTCTTTATTCTGACATGCATCCAAATGTAAGATTATTGAAAAAATGTTGGGCGGGGCTTGGTTCTGTGTATTAGTTGTTGATTGGATGTTGAGATGTGGGCGTGGCTTTAAACGTGTATGCAGATGAGCGTGAGCTTGCAGGGGCGGGGCTTAAGAGGAGGAAATGACTGAAGAAGATTTGATGAAATAGTCTAAATGTAAAAAGAAACATATACACGTATGAATTGTTAGAGCTATGCATTTGGAAAACAGACGGTGAATTTTAATTTCATGCCAGCTTTAATGGCAATGTGTAATTTGGCTTGATCTTTACTTGGATCTTTGTAATAATCTCAATATTTGAGATACTTGTCACAATAAAGCTTTCCAATACACAACTTAAAGGAGATTAAGTTTTTTTTCTTTCTCTAATGACCTTTTCCTCATAATCCTCAAATATAGGCTACTTTTTCCTCATGGATGTGAATGACTGATTGAGATATCGCTATTGATTTTTGTTTCCCGAACCATTTCATACCTGTGTCCATCAGCAATATAAAAATCATGTTGAAAAAATAAATAAATAAATCTCTGTGTGTATTTATAGTAATTGATTATTTTTCGATTAGGTTTACTATTTCAGGATATTGACTGTCATATAAATCAACAATTTACATGTTTGGTGTCAAGTATTTTGTGCAATGCTTTGAAAAAACAAAAAACATGAAACGATAATAATTACATGTCATTATGCTAATTGGTAGCACGTGTTCAAGAAATCAGAAATTATGGTGTTAGGGCAAAACGTTCTTTAAATAATGTTTAGGAAAGTTATTTTTATAACCAAAATAACCATTTATAACCATTCTCCGAACGTCCTTTTGACGTTATTCGTAGGTTGACGAACGTTCTCATAATATTGAGAAAACGTTATACTTAGAAAAAAACGTTCAATACATCTACAACAACAAAAAACTTAATTTTAATATTTTTATGTTCAAAATAAACGTTCAAATGACGTTATATTTTGGGTGAAAATATAGTAGAACGTTGTAAAAAAAAAAAAAAAAAAACGTTTTTGTAACCTTTAAATAACATATTAATCAAGACAGGATTTCAACGTTTCAAAAACAATGTTCCCACAACGTTTTTATAACGTAAATGTGTCACCTGGGAAGCTGCTTATAGGTATTACTGTTTAAACTGAAAATTTAAATTGCTCATGAATAATTTCGGTCATATTTCAAATACTGCACAAAAACCGTGTGATCAAACCGGGCGTGTGTTTCTTCCCGTAAGTTTCGTTTCCTCTCAGATTGAATCACTCGCGGATCACGAGTCAGTGTTCGGAGAATCGTTTTCTGATCACGAGTCAGTGTTCAGAGAGTCGTTCACTGATCAAGAGTCAAGTGTTCAGAGAGAATCGTTCTCTGATCCGCATATAAACTCTGCTCGGTTCGGTTCGGCTGGTGTCAGAAATCATGGCGGAGGAAACGATCCTGAAGGTTTTGTGCGGGAATCACGGATCGATGGATTATGAGCGTCTTTTGGACATTTCGTACGGACTGAAAGAAATATCAGCGGAGAATTCACTGGATAGAATCATCCGCCGCAACGACATCTTCACCGTCGTTCAGCGCGACGAAAGTAAAGAGGTTTTCGCACAAACTACCGTCAAACTGTGTAGAAAGACCGAGTGTGACGAGCTGTGTGAGAACCTCCACCTGTGTAAATATAAACTGATGATGGGACACTGCAAAAGGTAGATCTGGGGCAAGTTGTCACAACAATTATGAACGAATGGCGTTTATTAGATCACAATAATATTAAATCAAGTGCCACTGGTTGTAAATGAAGGCGCACAAACACGCTTTACAATCAAAACAAGTTTGAACTTGTAAATCGACCAGATGTAGTGTGTTTGTGTTTAGTTAGAGGATGATGCAAGATTATGAACAAATAACGCTCCTCCAGTAACGTGAAGTAACGTAACGTGTTAGCGCAAAAACATTATGGAACTTTTTTTTAAGTGTTGCTACTTGTTTATGTTCAGAGAACATTCATAAGTAACATTCCAATAATCTATACAGCCTATATATATATATATATATTTTATTATTATTAAATAATAATAATAAAATATATATTTCAAAACATAAAAATGGCCAAAAATATATATTTGCATAAATATATTTTCTACAAGTATATCTTTTAGCCATACTTTGTATATTTTCCAAAATATATCCTATTTTAAAAAATATAAATATATTTTTAAAAGAATTAAAAAATAAATCTAGCCCTATGTATACAGTATTTTAATCCAGTATGTAAAATTTGAAGAAAAACTTGATTTGTTGTGTATAACCCTGAACATCATAATGTATTTTAATAAAATTCAGCAAGGAACATACTTGAAATTGTTCCAAAAAATTACAATACACAAAAACATATTTTCTTGCCACATATAAATGATAAAATGGATGGTTTCCTATAAAAATAATTTTTTAAACATTTAAAAAACTACATTTTGAACATTCTGACAATATTTAGAAATGATAAAGTAAAGGACATTCAGTTATGACTAGTGAGGCTGTATGTGTTTCTGAAGGAACGGCTGCAGTTTCGGACACCAGCTGATGTCCGAACACAATGTGAGGATCCTAAAAGCTCATCAGATGATCCGTCTGAGCCGAGAAGATCTGTGTGTGATATTACTGCAGTCCGACAGCGGCCTCCTGCCTCCCGTGAGCATCCGACACACACACAGCGCTGGACAAAATCATCAGAACACTAGTATTTCCAGCAGCTAAAAACAGAGATGTGATCTGATCATCATCATGAAGAAACCAAGACAGAAGAACTGTGTCTCCAAGACGCTTCGAGAAAGCTACAGTGCTGGTAAAAGATTAGGCACTTGTGTAAAAATCCTGGATGCAGTCAAAAATAATGCCATCAGTTAACTTCTATTAACTAAATGAAATCAACATGTGAGCATCCTTTGTGTTTAAAGCAGGTGCGCTTGAGCAGAGTTTCTCAGGAGCTTCGCAGGTAGCTTTCTCGAAGCGTCTTGGAGACACGGTTCTTCTGGATTTAGTCTGTCTCAGTTTGTTGTAAACTGATATTAGACACACTACAGCAATAGATAGAAATAACTGACTTAAAAACATTTTTAGCTGCTGGAAATACTAGTGTACTAATAATTTTGGCCAGCGATTCCGTCCGAATCCAAGTGCGCTGACGCGTCGCTGTGTTTCTCAGGTGTGCATCACGTATAACCGAGGAAGAGGTCCGCGTGGATACTGTCCGGACGGAGAGAAGTGCGCGAGGCTGCATGTGTGCGAGCGCTTCATCAGAGGACGCTGCGGCGACACGGACTGCGGCCGGTCGCATGATTTCCACGAGCCTCAGGCCAGAAAAGTGCTGTGGTTCAGAGGCGTGCCGCAGCAGCTCATGAACTCGCTGCCCTTCATCTACCGCAACATCCTCGCGCTCAAGACTCAACCGGACCGAAGAAACACAGACTTCCAGCCTCACAGAAGCTCTGACGGAGGTATTCCTCTGTGGTTTATGGGTTATTATATTTGCTTTATATTGTGATTTAATATGCTTGGTTTTCTCTCCTCAGAGAGTGAGATCTGCCTGTCGTTCATCAGAGGATTCTGCGGAGCAGGTCTGTGTGTGATCGTGTTTAGTCACTGAAGACCCAAAGAGCTCCTGATTTAACCTGAATGCATTTATTTAGTCAAGTCGCACTTATTTCTATAGCGCTTTATCCAGTGCAGAGTGCTTCAAAGCAGCTTTAAACGGGGAAAAAACAGTGTTGATGTTTAATTTCAAATTTAATTTCAGTGGTAATCCACACTGCAAAAAAATGACTTTCTTACTTAATATTACTTAGTCTTGTTTTCTAGTATAAATATGTAAACATTCTTGAATCAGGATGCATTTACTTGACAAGTAAAATTATTTAAGATATTATTTCTTGTTTTCTGAAAAATAAATTATCAAAATGTTGTTAGTTTTTGCTTAAAACGAGCAAAAGTGTCTGCCAATGAGGTAAGAAAAATTATCTTAAATTAAAGGCTAAACAAGATTCCCCCCCTCCCCCACTGGCAGATATTTTGGCTTGTTTCTTAAAATGTTCTTAAAAAAAATTTTATGGAACGTTCTTGCAATGTTATTAATATTTGATATACGTCCTCATAACTTTGAGAGGAAACGTTCTGATATCAACATTCTCAAAACGTTCTTATGATGTTATTTAAATAGTGTTAGTATAACATTTAAGAAACGATTTTGCAACTTTTCAGTAACATTGTAACACAACATTTCAACAGCAATGTTCAACAACGTTTTTATAACCTAAATTAAACTATGCCTATATATACATTTTTTTTTTAAATTAATTTTGTTTCATCTTTAGTTTTAATTACTTTAGTGCATCAAGTTAAACTAAATGAAAATGATAAATATTTCATCGGCAGCTAGTTGAAATAAAATAATTTTTAAAAATTTCATTATAAGTTTATTTTATTTTAAGTAACGAAAATGTTTGTATGGTTTTAGTTTTAGTTAACTATAATAACCTCACCAATTAAATAACCAAAAACACTTTGGCGTGTTAGTGACGTCTTGCACTGGACCGACCGGTTTTGTGATAATTCCAGTCATATTTTAACAACCATTGTTTATAACCATTTAATAAACACATACCTGTTTGTGTGAATAGAAATAAGGCACATCGCGCTCTATAGATTTGTACACAGTCATCTTTCATAAATCACTGCAGAAATGCATCAGTGAGCTTGTGTGTGTTTATCTGTCCATCAGATAAATGCAGTAAAATACACTGTAAAATGCCGTATAAGTGGGAGGTGAAGGCGGGCCGCAGGTGGCATGAGTTACCCAACAGTGAACAGATCGAGCTGGATTACTGCGACCCGTCCAACATACACAGGTAACGTTCACAGGACAGAACACTGCTGTTCCAAACCCACAGGATCTTCAAAACACACTAAATATATGATAAATTATATATTTTTACTGGAACCTGAAAGATTTGTCTCTTCATTGAAAGCCCATGCAATTAAAACTTTTACACGTTGAAATATTCCTAAAGACATACAGTACATACACATTTATCAATGTTTATATATTGATAAAATCTTAAATTATATCTGTTCATCATATAAAACTATTGTCTTATTCAGTTGCTTTATGCTGCAAAAATGATTTTCTTACTCAGTACTTTTGTCTTGTCTTCCAGTATGAATATATAAAGATTATTAAATCAAGATACATTTACCTGAGAAATAAAATAAAATGTCAAAAGTAAATAAATAAATAATAAAAACAACAACAAAATAAAAAAAGTCCCTTTTGCCTAAAATTGCTTCAAAATTAAGGGAGAAAAAAAAAACTTAATTCTAAGGGAAAAATGGTAATTTTTCTAAACTCATTGCCAGATATTTGTTCTTGTTTTAAGCAAAAGCTTACTTAATTTTAGGATATTTTTTGGAAATCAAGTCATTTTGCTTCTGAAGTAATTGTGTCTTGAATATAAGGATGTTTTTGATATTTGTAATGGAAATCAAGACAAAAAATATTAAGAAAATAATTTGAAAAGCAACTGTCAAATGCATGAACGTAAATATGAATCACATTTTCCTAGATCATTTCCCCTTTAGGAAAATTAACCATGGTTTTATTATAGTATAGCAAGTGTAGTAATTTGTGGTGATCGTGGTTTAACTATAGTAACTAGGGATGCACGATATTGGATTTTTGCCGATATCCGATATGCCGATATTTTTTAACTCATTTTGGCCGATACCAATATATTTCCTTTTGTTTGGAAACAACACCAAGTCTCTCCTGTGTGGAAATTATAAACAAATTATTTGTAATTTTGGTTAGTTTTTAAGAAAAACTTTTGTTAAAAAATAACTAAATTATTGTTTATTTAATTCTAAGACAGTACATTGAAAGCTTTGAAAATAATCATAAATCAACTATACATCAATCGCTGCATTTTTTTTTTTTTTACAAATTTTTTCTCACAAAGATGTAGTGGTAACCTTAAACTATTAATTTAAGATTTAACAAGATGTTCTAAGGCAAAAGAGTCTTTTAGAGCTCATAATTTCTTTTAAAAAAACACAGGGCTGGACGATTCATCTTGATCGAAAACAGTGAATCTAATCATCATTTAGGCAAAAGTTAACTTCAAGAATGACCACACTGCTGACGTGATCTAATCGCTAGCACACCCTGAGCATGTGTTAGTTAATCCTCTTATCGGCAAGACATATCGGCATAATTTTTCAAAACGGGCCGATGCCGATATTTACATTTCAAGCAATTATCGTCCGATTCCATTATCAGCCGATTCCAATATCGGTCCAATAATATTGTGCATCCCTAATAGTAACCATAGTTTTTTTTTGGTTTTATTTGTAGTAAAACCATGGTTAATTTTCTAAAGGTTGAAATGCACACAAAACTTCCTCCAGCAGCAAAATTTTTAGATTTTAAGTTGCAAGTGTGAGAGAGAGAGTGAGAAACTGAACAAAAGCGATTTGGGCCCCAAACTGCATGAACTAACCTGAATCTGGATGAGTGAATCTGAGTGAATAATGCATGTTTCTGCACAGTTCTGGAAACGAGCCGGTTTGTTTTGAGGAAATGACTCTGGGTCTGGACGAGGTCCGGCGTCTCTCCACACAATCCTCCATTCTCCTGCCCGGCTTCACCCTCACCACCTGCTGGAGCTGGTTCTGGAAGAACGAGTACAACCGCTGGATCCAGTATGCGTCGATAGTATGTCACGACTCGCACTGGTCTGTTTATATTGTGTGTGATCAGTAGGATCTGCTGATGATGCTGTTCCTCTCAGGCGGAGATGCACCAGATGTCTTCGGTCAACAGCGAGCAGCTGGAGCACAGATATCAGGAGTATCTTCAGCAGGAGCAGGAGGACGCTGGGGTCAAGTTTAGTGTGGGAAACCGCTTCTATGAGCTCCGCTTCAGAGGTGTGTTCTGTATGGAGATCATATTCAGATCTTGACTGATCCAACATGCCTATCTATTAGGGATGTAACGATATAAAAATCTCATGATACGATAATATCACTATATGAAGTACCTTTCATGCAGTGTGTAACTCAGCTCTAAGTGAATGAAAACATCCTGCACAGTTTTAAATCTGAAAGTGCATCATGTATAAAGTTATTGTCTCTCAAAAGGAGGAGTCGACTCATTGAAACGAGTCGTTTTTAAAACGAATCCCAAGCCGTTTCATGTTGACTAATTTTTGCTCGCAATGTGCAAAAATGCGTAAAAATGTTAGCCATGTGTTAAAATGTGCTAGAAACATGTTAGTAACATGTCAAATCATGCTAGTATAACATGTTAGAAACATGCTAATTCATGTTAGCGTAATGTTGAAACATGCTACCATAGTGTTAAAACATGTTAGGAACATGGTAAACATGCTAGAAACGTGTTAAGACATGTAAGCAATGTGCTAAACATGCTATCAGCATGCTAATTCATGATAGCAACATGTAGAAAAAAGCTAATTCAGCTGCCAATGTGTTTAACATGTTTTTGCACATGCCTAACATTTTTGTGATAAAACATGTTGGCAACATGCTATTTTATGTTAACATGTTAAATCATATTAACCATGTACTAAAAAATGCTAGCAATATGCCAGCTCATGCTAGCAAGGTGTTAAAACATGTTAACGTATTGTTAAAACCTGCTGGGAACATTTTCATTCCTGCTAGCTACATGTTAAAACATGTTAACAACATGATAACTGATCTTAGCAATTTGTTAAAATTAGTGTATAAGTATATTTAAAAACTTTAATGTTAGGTGGGATAAATCGTGTTTAATTTCAGAAAAAAAATGTGCGATTTTAATTAATTTTTTAATCGATTGACTGCACTAGTTAAAACATACTAGAAATGAGCTAGCAATGTGCTAACACATGCTAGCAACATGATAAAAATGCCAGAAACATGCACCATGTTAAATGATATAAACATAAACAAAATAATTCATGGTAGCAACATGATAAACATGTCAGAAACATGCTAGCAACATGCTAATTCATGTTAGCAATTAGCAAATAATTGTTAGCCATGTGCTACCACATGCTAGCATAGTGTTAACGTGCCAGCAACATGCTAATTCATTTAAGCCATGTACTAAAAGATGCTAGCAATGTGTTAAATCATGCTAGAAACATGTTAATTGTGGTAGTAACATTAGTTGACTTTTACTTCTCTGAGTAAAACCTTCAAACTTAAGTCTGAATGTTTAAAATACTGTGTGTTTTTGACAAGCCAGCATCACAAGTTTGTCGTGAAGCATTACTCATCTAAGTTACTGCTAATCTTGTTAACAGACATGAAGCAGAGAAATGAGGTGAGCGGCACAGAGAGGCCTGTCAGGCGCCGGCCAGTGTTTGTCTCATCGGTCAACGTCCAGATCGCCAGAGCGAGGTGACGACGCTCTCCACCAGCTTTATGTCAAGATTCTGCCTGTTGTTTTGCGTTATTCTGACTGATCTTGTTTTCCAGATGTTGCAGCGCCATTAAGACTCGCTTTTCTAAAGGTGTTCCTGGATTTTGGGACCAAACTGCCATTCCTGACTTTGGATTTCAGGTTGGGATTTTTGTGTTGTTATTGGTCGTTTAATAATAGAAAAAAGATCTGCACACTGTTATTCTCCCTTTATTCAAAAAAGTTAAAAGTGGCAACGTTTTGGTCAAAGACCAGCGTCATCAGCATATTAAAACCGTCAGTTATTGGTTGTTTCATCATTGTTCACCAGAGCGTTACTGTATTCTAATTACTTTTCCTCATAATGCAGTAATGTAATGCATTACATTTTAAATGTATGTAATTTGATTACAGTTGCTAATGTCAATAAAATTACGTAACTTAAGTTGCAGTAAAATGCATTTTAAAATCATGTTTTGCGTGTCCGTATGCCCTTTAATAAATCACCGGAGAATGCGAGCTAAAATGCAGAAGAGTTGTACAATATTTTGATGCAGTGAAAGGTTGTCTATCATATTTCAAATTGTTGCACTCGATTTCACATATTTTAGCCTGGTATTGGGAAAAGTCCAACTAGTAAATGCGTCCAAATTTATGTCACAATAACACTAGTGTAAGTGAGAATAAATTACTTTCGCGTGAATGATGGCATTGATCACATTACAGATAATGTGCTCAGACAGTAAAGACTGGACCTCACATTGGTTTCATACAGATTACTTTATTACTTAATTTAAAAATAGACACTTCAGGCTTTCTTTAGATATATTTCTCATGTCTGTGTTTCAAGTATTCATGAGTTTTCGTTCATTTTTGTGGCGCGTTTTAGAAAGAAGTTCATGGAGACCAAGACGGCAGAAAGTGCACCCTGTTTGTTTTCTTTATTTTACAAAAGCACAGCGTTTTGTTGATATTGCGAGTGTATATAAATAAAAGTAGACCTTATACAGTTTCAAACGATGTATTACTCTTACCTGTACGATCAAAAATTGTGGTTAGTTATAATGTGATTGTTCAAGTTGCTGTTTTGATATTTATGTAACTTTTCAGTCAATGTTAAATTACTGAAAGAACTACGAGTTTCACTTTGTAGTGTATTTTTTAGGTTTGATAACTCAACTCAAAGTAAAGGTAACTTGGAAGTAAAGTCACTTGTAATCTGATTAATTTTTAAATTCAGTAATTAGTAATGTAATTAAATGACTATTTTAAAGAAGTAATTTGTAGTGGATTACTTTTTTTTGAATAACTTACCCAACACTGCTGCTCACTGATACTACAGATCTCTCGTTTATCTGCAGAGAGTCCGTCTCTGGCCGTCTAACAGAGATTACGTGAGAGTCCACGAGCGCTTCAGCCAAACTCTGAGGGGTTTTAACGTCCGTCGGATTGAGCGTGTGCAAAACAGGGAACTCTGGGAAGACTTCATAATGTGGGTATCAGAACTGATCGTCTGTCGCAAATCATCCAACTTTTAGTTTGCTTAAACATGCATTTTTCCACAGAAAAAAGGAACAAATGAAAATCACAAACAAGCAGGATAAATATGGCGATCGGCTTTTATTCCACGCCACTGAGTCCTCTCTGGTCGAAGCTGCATGTCTGAGAAACTTTGACTTTGAGGCGTCGGATACAGCAGCGTATGGACAGGGTGTGTTTCTGATTCCTGAAGATGACCGATCGACTGCTGTTCAAAAGCTGGGGATCATTTTTAATGTTTTTTTTAAGAGAAGTTATGCTCATCAAGGCTGATCAAAAACACAGAAAAATAAATGAAATATTGTAAAATATTTTTACGATTTTTATCTATTTTAATATAATTTAAAATCTAATTTATTTCTGTGATCAAAACTGAATTTTCAGCATCATTACTCCAGTCATAAGTGTCACATGATCCTTCAGAAATCATTCTAATATGTTGATCTATAAACAATGTTGTGCTGCCAAAATAATTAATAATGTTTTTTTTTTTTGGTTTTTTTAAATCTGTGATAACTTTTTCAGGTTTCTATAAAGAATAAAATGTTCAAAAGAACAGCATTTATTCAAAATATCTTGTTTCTAAAAGAGAAAATATTTCTAACTCTTTTCTAAAATACACACTACTGTTCAAAAGTTTGGGGTCAGTACATTTTTATTCTTTCTTTTTTTGAAAGAAATCAATACTTTAATTCAGAAAGGATATGTTAAATCGATTAAAAAGTGATAGTAAAGACTTATCTGAATTAAAGGATTCACTTCTTTCAACAACAAAAAAAAAGGAAGAATAAAAATGTACTGACCCCGAACTTTTGTTATATTTTATTTTGTTATATGTTATATTTTAAAGTATATTAAACTAGAAACCATTATTTTATATTGTAATAACACTTCGCAATATTACTGTTTTTTTTCTTTTTATATTTTTTATTAAATAAATGCAGGCTTGATGACCACAAGAGACTTTTTTAAAAAACATTTAAACAAATTCTTACTGAACGGCAGTGTATTTACAGTTTAAGCTTTGTGTTAGCAAACTGACGTCATTTTCCTTCTTCCTGACAGGGATTTATTTCTCGAAGGACCCCAGGTACTGGATTGAGCGGGCTGACGGTTGTGCGGTCTGGCTGATGTTCGTGTGCAGGGTGATGGTTGGGTATTACACCAGAGGAGCGGCTCATTTCCGCCAGCCTCCGGCCAGAAACGCTGAAGGAAGTCTGTATGACAGCTGTGTCGATAATCCGCGTGACCCGTCCGTTTTTGTAGTGTTTGACAGGTGTCAGATCTACCCCGAGTTTCTTATTACCTATGAGGACACTAACAAGTATTCACCGTCTGATATCGCTCAGGTAGACGCGGAAGAAACTAATCAAACTCCTAAAGCCACGGAACCTGAGCAAACCTCAGTTATCTTCACCAACTCCAGCAGGTGCACAAGCTCAGTCCGTTCAATCGAGGGTCCAGATTCTGAGCCACTACACACTTCATCCTCCTCCAGACGAACAGAGCCTCTCATTACGCTCTTAAGTTCAACATTAGACACAACTGTGGGCGTCTCCACTGCACGTCCTGTCTCAGCTCAAAGCATCTTCGCTGCACTTCCTGTCTCAGCTGAAAGTGCCTTGAATGCACGTCCTGTCTCAGCTGAACGCATTTCCACTGCACTTCCTGTCTCAGCTGAACGCATTTCCACTGCACTTCCTGTCTCAGCTAAAAGTGTTTCTGCTGCATTTCCTGTCTCAGCTGAAAGTGCCTTGAATGCACGTCCTGTCTCAGCTGAACGCATTTCCACTGCACTTCCTGTCTCAGCTAAAAGTGTTTCTGCATGCACTTCCTGTCTCAGCTGAAAGTGCCTTGAATGCACGTCCTGTCTCAACTCAAAGCATCTTCGCTGCACTTCCTGTCTCAGCTGAAAGTGCCTCGCATGCACTTCCTGTCTCAGCTGAACGCATTTCCACTGCACTTCCTGTCTCAGCTAAAAGTGTTTCTGCTGCATTTCCTGTCTCAGCTGAAAGTGCCTTGAATGCACGTCCTGTCTCAGCTGAACGCATTTCCACTGCACTTCCTGTCTCAGCTAAAAGTGCCTCGCATGCACTTCCTGTCTCAGCTGAACGCATTTCCACTGCACTTCCTGTCTCAGCTAAAAGTGTTTCTGCTGCATTTCCTGTCTCAACTGAGGACTTTTCCACTGCATTTCCTCTTTCAGCAAAGGGTGTATCCACTGCACATCCTCTCTCAAGTGAAAGTGCCTCGAATGCACTTCCTGTCTCATATGGTTCTAGAATTCCTGCTCAGAGTTGGTCTCGCTCCGGTGCATCCGTGTGTTCCTCTCATCAGCGCATCCTTCCACACGAACGCCGCGGAGACTCTTCAGCAGACGCACACAGAAACCCAAACAAACCCGCACCGCAGAAGAAGAACTGTGCTGTCATGTGATCTGTCACTGCAAAAAATGATTCTCTTACTGAGTATTTTTGCCTTGTTTTCTAGTATAAATATCTAAAATTCTTGAATCAATATGAATTTACTTTACAAGTAAAGTGGCTTAAGATATTAAGTCTTGTTTAGTAACATTAGTTTTTAAAACAAGCAAAAATATCTGTCAAAATTTTGCAGTGCACTGCGTTCAATGAGAGAAATACTATTGAGTTCAAAGGTGTAAGTTATTTATGGAAATGGATGTTTATGCAGTTCATATAGACGTAAGAGTTAATTATTGATCTGGCTGAACAGATGCAGTGCATGTCACGCTGAAAACATGAAGAAATCATCTTCTAATCTCTGCATGATCACATGCCCGCCACAGCGTTTATAAATGTGCAGTATAATCCTACTAAAAACACTAAGATTTTGTTTAGTTGTGTCCTGGTCAGATTTGGTTTGGTTTCTGTTCATTCGAACGGAATAAAAGCTGACGCCAAACAGCTCTCTGGTGACTTTGCTCTTTTTATATTTTACTTTACATGCATGCATTTGTTAGATGCTTTTATCCAAAGCGCCTTGATCAGTTCTTGTATCTTTTCTTGAAATAATGCATTTGCATCCTAATAATTTCATAGTTTGCTCTGGACTCGCTGGTGGTTTAATCTCTTCAGCGTATCCTTAAAGAGCGCCTCTGGATTTCACCCGAGACCATTAGGATTTAGTGCATTGTGGGATTATTTTCATGCATTTTTGACGTTATTTATTATTCGTTGTCTTTTGGTTGTTCATGTGTTTCTGTTTGAGGATCAAATCAAACTTCTGCCGGGTCACTGAGGAGCGACACGAGTCCACCAGAGCTGTTCTCTGATTATTTTAGACCCTTTAACTGTATTTTCACAGTAATTTTGTTTGTTTTTTAACCTGTTTAATCAATAGTGACTGTGAAGAAGATTTTCATTTATAAAGCTCTAAAAATGTTACTGACTGGTGCATTTCCTGCAGATATGGAAAAAATAAAGGCTCTCAATTAAATATGCACAGTGTCACATGATTAGTGCAAATTGTCACATGATCAAAGCCGTTTACTTCCTGTTTGCACTGCATCAAAGCTCCAAAACAAACGGCTAGTAAAGTATGTCAACATAAAGATATGACAGATTTCTGGTACACATTATCCTTAAGGTGTCTAGCATTAATTATATAATTTTATAAAATAGTTATATAAATTTAATTACAGTATTAACTAGTTTTCTTGAGTGTTGTCATAGAAACATGTTGATAATGCAGTGCAGGTATATACATACATGGGTATACATATTCAAATGTTACAAATTAAGTTACAGTATTGATGTTGTAATACTTTGCAATTTTGAAATATATCGATGGTTGTATTTTTTTGTCTTTTATCTCAGTATTCCTATCAGTGTTGTATAAGGGTTTTTAATGTGATGAAACAGTTTAAAATAGCTGGGATGAGATTTATAACAATTTTGATGACTGCAGAAATATGTTAATTCTGGATACACATTATCCTTTCATGCACTTTTCCAAAAATTTGTCAAAAAATAATTATTGATTGTTTCACAGGGTTACTAATGACACATCATTTGGATATTTTCATGTCTGGGAAAAAGTTGGGATTAAACGCTTGATATGTCATGCATCGTTTGGTGTCATATAATCAGCATTCGTCACAGAATCAGTTTCTGAAGGTGTCGGTGCTCAACAGGTGATGCTTTTGTGTTTCTGATTATTCACTGATTTACAGTAGCTATGTGTGAAATCTGACGCAGCACTGCGCTCTGACAGAGGAGTAAACGCTAAAATACAACAATAAAACAAAAAGGAATAACACATGGTATTGTAATGAAGCTACTTATTTTAGTAATCACTAATCTAATCGATAAAGCTCCACATCTATCGCACTGGTGCAGATCCTGAGCGGCGCATTCATCGCAGCTCTGCGTCTGCGCACGTCTCATTTAATATTCATGAGGAGGGACCGCTCGTCCAATCGGATGCGAGTGAATTAATGCGGACCGTGACGCACCGCGAGCGCTGCTGCTGGAGTCGGTGTGGCACGAGCGCGGACGTTACAGAGGTAAATAAACCGAATCTGTTTTAATACGTTTTTTATTTATTTATTGCCTTTTCAGTGCTGAGTATTACTAGTTCGCGAGGGAAAATCTGGTAAAATACCCCGGATTATGTGTTTTTTTTCTCTCTTGTTTTTGATGGGTGGATATTTAAAGATGTTGTGTGGTAATATAACACATCTAAATGAGGGATGATTATGAAAACGTTATGATTTATCTGTACACAGATATAAGCGTTGCTGTGATTGTTATAATGGATATTGATGTTGCTGTCGGTGAGGGAATCCCTTCATGTATCGATCTATTCTTCCTCAAGCCTCACACTGCCTCCTTTATTTATTCATTTCTGCTTTATTTAATCCTTCCTTATTAATTATACATTATGAAAACATCTGAGCGCTTGTTAGTCTCGTGTCCGGTGTGAATAAACGAGCGTTTATTCTCTGTCTGTACTGGGAGAAGCACCTCACTGCGCATGCGCGCTCGCTTCTCTTTTGATTCATGTGTTTGGACCGAGCTGTCAATCAACCGCGACGCGTCCGTCAAAATCAGCGTCCC